>NW_006159559.1:3118909-3119755 GCF_000334495.1 Tupaia belangeri chinensis | reverse complement strand
TTTTTTTAGAGGGATTTTTACTATAGCGTGTGTGCACTTGCTGGAGAGACAGAGAGAAAAAGAGTAAGAAATCATCCAATCATCCCCAGGGAGATGGCCATGCTGGAATCCCTTCTCCTCCATACTCTTCTCAGGAGTTCGGGCATGCATGCACATGTGCCAAGTATGAGCTTTAAGCCTCCAGGTCTGGGACTCAAACCATGGTCAACTGCATGGAATCCAGTGATGTAACCATTACACCATCTGCTGGTCTCAGAGTTGTTCACTTTATTATTCTTGAGTTTCAAGAGTTTTTTGTGTATTTTGAATAATAGTCCAGATATGTCTTTTGCAAGTAATTTCTCTCAACTTGAGATTTATTTTCTCATAGCTTAGATAGTGTCTTTGACAAAACAGAAATGTTAAATTTTAATAAAATTCAGCCTATCAATTCTTTATTTCATGGAATGTGCCTTGTTATTATACCTAAAATGTCATCACCAAATCCAAAGTCATGTTGATTTTTTTCTATGTTATTTTCTAAGAGTTTTATCCTTTGTGTTTTACATTTAGGTCCGTGCTCAATTTTTTGCTTGTTTTTTTCCTGACTGAAAAGCTGCAACCCTAACAGAATCTTCATACTACAACCTATACCCAGTGTGCATAGGTATACCTCAGATCCTAAACCCAGGACCTTCCCATGTGACTTCAGTGTCATGGAGTATTGTATTGCTGTTATACTACTGTCACTATCTTATGTTCCATTTTGAATTAATTTTTTTAGGTGCATGGAGTATATGTTTATTTCAATTTTTTTTAAGCAATATCTAGCTGTCCAAGCATCAGTTGTTGAAAAACCTCACTCTT
>NW_006159559.1:3111171-3118878 GCF_000334495.1 Tupaia belangeri chinensis | reverse complement strand
CCATTATATTGCCTTTGTTCCTTTGTTAAAGATCAGATGACTTCGTTTTTGTTGGTTTATGTCTGGGCTTCCTATTCTGTGTCGTTGATGTATTTGTTCTTTTGACAATACGACACTCAATTACTCTTTCATAGTAAATCTTGAAATAGGGTAGTATCAGTCCTCCCTCTTTATTTTTCTCCTTCAATATTGTGTTGCCTATTCTGGATCTTTTGCCTCTAAAGCACAAACTTTAGATACAGTTTGTTAACATCTGCTTAATAACTTGCTGGAATTTTGATTGAGATTGTGTTGACTCTATAGGTCAATTTGAGAAACAGACATCTTGACAGAATTGAGGTTTCCTATCCATGAATGTAAAATATCTCTTTATTTTATTTTTGTTTGATTTTCTTCATCATAACTTTAGTCTTATTTATATAAATCTGGTACATATTTTCTTAGGCTTAGACCAAAGTATTTCATTTTGGGGGGTGCTAATATAAATTGTGTTTCAATTTCAAATTTTACTTATTCATTTTTGGTATATAGGAGAAGAATTGACTTTTGTGTAATAGCATAGTAGCTTACAAACTTGCTATAGCCACTTATTAGTTCCAGGAGATATCTTTTGCTGTTCTTGTTGTTCTGTTTTGTCAAATCTTTCAGATTTTCTACAGAGAAATCATGTCACTTGTGAACAAAGATGGTTTTATTTCTTTCTTGTCAATCTATTTACTCTTTATTTCCTTTTCTTGTCTTATAGCATTGGGTAAGATATCCAATATAATGTTAAAAAAGAATGGTGAGGGGGAACATGTGTACCTTGTTGCTGATGTTAGTGGAGAAGCTTCTAGTTTCACTCCATTAAATATAATGGTTGCTGCAGATTTTTTGAAGATGTTCTTTACTGAGTTATGGAAGCTCCCCTCTACACCTACTTTGATGATGTAATACTTTCTTTTTTTGTGATGAAGGAAAGTACAACTTTATTGCGCTTTGTTTTTTTAAATTTAACTCTGAGTGATGATGTAATACTTTCTTTTTTTGTGAGGAAGGAAAGTACAACTTTATTGTGCTTTGTTTTTTTAAATTTAACTCTGAGTGATATGTTCCTTTGATGGTCCATTTAAATCTAGGAAGGCCATATGTTATCTTTAAACTCTACCTCAGGTGAGAAACTTGAAACTATATTAGGAAAATTGAAAGCCAGGAAACAGCTTAGTTTTCTTCTTAGTAAAACAACTATAATGAAAACCCTTCACATAGTCTTGTAAATGGTAGACTGTATATATAGCATCATTACATAAAAAGCTTTTATAGATATAATTGTACTTACTGAATTTATTTTATTTCCTTTTTCTGATCATTAATGAGTTAAAAAGAAAACTTAGAAAGTAGTGTAAAGAAGAAACAATTAAAATAATTCAGAATTACCACCCAGAGATGTCCAAGTTTACTAACATTTTTGTGTATTTTCTATGATTTAAATATATACATACATATATATTATATATATTTATTATACACATATATCCAGTAGGTAGTGCAGAGGTTAAGGCACCAGATCCCACATGGCCAACTGCGTGGTTCAAGTCCTGGACCCTGTGGCTTGAAAATCACTCCAGACATGTGTGCATGTGTGCTCAAAATCCCAAGAAGAGAGTAGATAAGGGATTATGATGTGGTCATCCCCCCTGGTGTGTGTGTGTGTGTGGGTAATCTCTTATGCTATCTCTCCCTCTCCCTCTCTCTCTGTCTCTCGCTAATGAATGCCTGTGCCCTATAGCAAAAACTTAAAAAAACTAATTTGCAAATATATTACCCATTTATTAAATTTCACATAAAGTTAATTTTGTAGCATACAGTTTTATATTCTGGATTTTAACAGTTAAAATAAAAACAAAACCATCTTTTTCCAAATAAATCTAAAATATTTCTAGGTTTAATATTCTATCATATGATTGTTTTAAATTTTTTAAAAAAAAGGATTAAATTTTTCTTTTTCTTTTTTTCTTTTTTTAGGTTTTTGCCATAGGGCATGTACTCTCCCCAGAGAGAAACAGAGAAAGACAGAGAGGGAAAATGAGAAATCACCCTCACCACCAGCAAGGGGGATGGCCAGATTGCAATTCCTTCTTCTCCATTCTCCTCTCAGGATTTTGGGCATGCATGCATAGATGCCCACCATGATTTTCAAGCCACCAGGTCTGGGACTCAAATTATGGTTGCCCCTGTGGGAATCTAGTGCCTTAACCACCATGCCAACTGCTGGTCTCCTGATTTAAAGTTTTCAAAGATTTGCAATTATTGTGTTTACATTTTTTCTCTATATATATTTCTGTGGAAAACACCTTGAGCCACACACATACACACTAACTTTTCAGCCTTAAGTTAGATTATTCTTTCAGAATAGATTACTAAAAGTTTAAATGACTGGACCAAGAGATAAAAAATATTCAAGGTTATTTTTGCATGTTAAAGTCAATGGATCTTAAAGTGGTTAAATATTTATAACTTGATTATTGTGGATTTCTTATACTACAGAGAACAGTTCCTAGGGGAAAGGGATAAAACTAGAATTTAGGAGAGAATGAAAATATATAATGTGATGGCGACCACTGAGATGTCTGAGGCAGCCAAGAAAATGTGATTGAAGATTTCAAAAAGTCCCTTTAGTTGCTGCCAGAGTGAGGCTTTTCCTGTGTCCTCGACTGGGTTGTTCTTTTCTAAGGTGGATTCCCAGCCCCTCATCTCTCTTCACAGGCTCAGAAGTGGACACATTGGCTTTGTACAAAAGTTTCTCTGGAGTGTGGCCCTTTGCATATCAGCACCTATTTGAACAACAATAAATAAAATTATGAATTTGAATGTGTTTTAAACAGCAAGCATTGAAAAAAATAAAGGAAAAAAAAAGACCATCCTTCTTTTCACCACCACAATCACACATCAACTTTTCCTCACTGCATTTGGCAACTTCTGCAGCATAGTCAGCCTTTGGGGTTTAGAATAACGGTTTAGTTTGATTAATGAATAGGATTCATTTAGAGAAAAAATCAAGGTTGAAGGCATTATTTATTGCTAGATATATTTTGTTTTGTAAATAGAAACGCAACTGAACTTCATGTTCCATATACCTGGGGTGCTGATAAATCATTAATCACAGCTGTCTTCCCTACAACTATGCATTTTTAGAAAGTGCTGGCATTCCAGGCCTGCAGAGCCCAAAAAACCATTTCATGGATAATAAGAACATCATTCTTAGCTCATGCTGATTACAAAACCCTATATATTTTCATTTAGCTGGTCTCCTGGGAAATTTTTTTTCCCCACTTGTTTAGTACAATTTTCTTTATTGCTAGTTACTGGGTTTTTTTTCTTCGCTTGATGAAAGACAGAAAAAAGAGTTAGAAGATAAGTAATTTTTCATGTAAGGAACAGCCTAGAAGCATATATGAATGGAAGTAATTTAGACTGTATCCTTTCCTGTGATTTAGACTGACGACTGAAAGACCCAGGTTACTGCCTCTCCAGCTGCTTCCTGTTTCTTCTTGATTGTTTATTTCTCAGATGAAAGAATCAATACACTCAAATGGAATTCAAATGGAAGAAATATTACTGCCTTAGATCACTCAATTCTGAATAGCCTCCTGAGGATTTCACATTAAATGGTAGCCTTTTGTCCTATAAAAGAAAGTTAATCAAATGTCCAGCAGCTTCTCAACAAAAGTCTAATTTGCTTTCAGAACATGTCTTACACATGTCTTACCAATTCCCCAGCTCACAACATTCAGCAAAACTCTCCAGTAACCCTACATTTTTAAGAAATATGTATTTCACCTTGAATTATCTTTTTAGACTTTATTTCAGAATTTTCTTTTTCTTTTTTACTCTTCAAAGGCCCAGCATGGTCAATAACTATTCAAATATAAAAGGGCATTGTTTAGGTCTGGCCATGTAGCACAGTAGTTGAGCCCTGTGCATAGGGAGCTGTATCCTACATGGTTGGTCATGGTTTGAGCTCCAGTCCTGGTGGCTTGGAAAACATGCTCGGTGCCTATGACAGAATGGCAAAATGCAGTAAAAACGATTGCCGAGTGACCAAAACTCATCAAGTGCTTTCTTTCTTTTCTCTCTCCCACATGCATCCTCTGGCAATTTAAATAAAAGGTATTGTTTATCATCTCAATAGAAATTATATATAGCAAATCTGTTCATTTTTTGCAAGGTTTTCTGTGAGGTTAAAGTGTCCTAGTTTTAATGAAGTGAGTAGCATTATTGTGCTAGTATTTGAAGTCTGAACAGAGATATTCTCTTTTGTGGGGTAATTTTAAGAAAAACAATTATCAAGGTAAAAGTGAAACATCATAATTTTTTTTAGACTTCGTTTCTCTTTATTTATAGTTTGTGTTAAATGCAAATCAATTCCAGAACATGGGAAGTTACTAAGAATCAAAGCATAAATACACAATACAATATACAATCCAAACTAGATGGACGGCATTCAGGTATGAAGCAAAGGGGACCGTTCATTCACACACAGTGGCTTCGGATCTGCTCAGCCTGGTTTTTCTCCTACATGTTTCTAAAGATGAGGGAAAATGACTTTGTGGCCATACTAGGTCCTGAAACAGATCCTTAGCATCAGCGTGTGACCGTGCGAATAAAATACTTCAGGGGCATGCATTTTTATAAAGGTTTCTGTGTTGAGGCTGTTGGAAAAGACTTTGTGGAGTCAAGCTCACTTGAGGTTCTAACTATCTAAAAATATTGACTGATAACAGCAAGTGTTCCAAATGTGGCTATTCTGATCCATAGGTTAAAAAAAAAAAAAGTATTTACAGAAAGAGGATAAGAGTTTCTGTGAATTTTATGTGAGTTAGCTTCCACTCCTCACTTCCTAAATACCTGATTTACAATTCTTGCTCCTTCACATATTTACCTTTTTAATTTCAAGATTTGTAATTCTACCTTCAAAACATTTTTTTATGTAAAAAATGCAGAAATTCAACATATGCAGAAATAAAAAGCAGTATTTTTAAATTGGTTAAGGTCAATGCAATTCTACTCTTTTAAAATAGTTTAACTAAAAAAAAATAGTTTAACTAAATGAATCTGGTGCTCTTGTCCAATAAAAACAAGTGATAGAAAATGTCTACCATTTGACTTTATTACTTTAAAGTAATCTTTACCCAATATGCTTGGATTTGGGGGTAGATTTCAATGCATCATTTCCCTGGTACATCTCTACTACTGCATAAATGATCAAATGCAATGTCGAACCCAACGCCTCAGAGGAAAACAGCTCAGTTCCCCTGAAAACAGTGATAGCTTTACAACGTGAAATTTTATCTAGAGTGTATCGGCATTAAATTAGTACTGCTGAAACGATACGCTGAGGATTTACAGTAACACCTGGAAGTTCCTTCTATTGTATTTATAAATAGAGTCATGGAAACTTTTCACAGTATGTAATTGTTTTATGGCCTTATGGATTTAATGAACCAAATGAAAACTGAATCTCTGTTCTACATCCCACTCTTTATCTCTAAGTAAAATAAAATCTACTCTTAATTTCAGGGTAGAGTTTCACATGTCCATATTTCTTAAGCCACATTTAAGGAAATCATACCTTAACTAATTCCGAGTGTTATCCCTTCATCTTGTACACAAAAGTCCAGCAGGTTTAATCTTGGCATTTATCATCTGGTCAAGTACTTCACATGTTCTTCAACCAATCAAATCTGGTATTCACAACATCTTCTGTGTCGATAAAATAAGGTGTGAAATTAGTAGATTCGATGAAGGCCTGTTTTGTTTTGTTTTGCCACACTGGACTTCTAGATGCCATTTGGATTGGGTTTAGAAGATGGGGAAGTGTAGCTATTTCTTGGCCTGAGTTTCTTAACAGTAGAGGTGTAGAGAGAAAGCGAGATCACAAGGAGCCTGGCTGTTGACTGTGGGCACTGCCAATGGCCTTGGTGGTGGCATTAGCTGGATTTGGGACAGCTGAGGTATTCTGGGAGGAGTAACTTGGAAGTGTTACAACAGTTGTTTGATTTGAATAAATCTGTGTGGGTAGGAGCAGCGCCAGCAGCAGCAGCCCCAGCCCCAGCCTGGCCACCTTCTCTCTGCCCATGGCCGATGGGTCGGTGCACAGCGCGTCTCGTAGGGTACGGGGTGCTTCGAGAACCACTGGCTTCAGGACAGGAGCAGGCAAGGTGGATCCACATCATATTTTTTAAAAAACACATAGAAAAAGAAAAACCTTTAGAGGTCAACCTTTTACTTGTAAGAAATTTTGGTCAATGAATAAGACATTTACAAGTTTACAAACATTTTCCTAAACAAATTTGAAATTCTAGCACAATTATTATCTTAATGAGCAGTTATCTACCTTATTGAAATTCTAGTCAAGCACTACTGCTTTCAGTTTAGCCAGGAAAAATCACTTAACTTAGTTCCAGACTGTTTGGCAGTCATAGGCTAGGTATAGGGGAAACTGGGACTATGCAATATTGCATGAATCTCTTCTTCCCTCCAATACCGTATGCTGATGTTCATCACCCAACCAGTAGACCCAACCAGTAGATCCCACAGAATCAGTTCAGATGTTTCCATCTGTGAAACTTATTTCTATGGCCACAGTCATAAAGACAACTCTGTAAGAGGATTGCCTTTTCCCAAAGTGTTGGAAAGCGAATGTGAGAGGACATAATTGATCAAATCCAATACTACCTACTCTTTCACCTTTGATCTAGATCCTAGATAAAACCTGGGCCTGTAGAAGAAAGAAAGGGAACTGTTAATGCCCAATTAGGTCTCTAGTCACAGCCTGGCCTGGGTAATTGATTACTTTTGCCTTCTCTGGCCTTATGACCTTACTTCAAGATGATGCCAGGTACTGCCAAGTGTTAGCCTCGAAGTTACACTCAATATCTGTGCTCAAAGGCTGTGTAGATAGCCAATCTCTTATCTTCTGCAACCTGTCAAAGCCGAGGAGCCCTGCTGAGTCAGCACTTAATCCGTGATAGCCATAGGATTAAATAAAGTCAAATAAAATAATTCTTTTTTTAAAAAAAGTAAAACAATGACAAATTAATGTTTCTTAAAGAAGGAAAAAAAAAATTGGCCCTAAAGGGGCAAATAAAGGCAACACTCAGGAATGTCAAAGGGAACAACAAAAACAGAGCACATGTTGATAACCAAGAATTGATTGGTTTACAGCCTGAGATAAGTGTTATATAAATAAAAAGTGAAAGAAAAAATAAGCTATGTTTATTTTAATAAAACTTAAAATGAGATAGATAATTTTATAGTACTTAAGGGATTAACACTGGTGTACAAATGAATGGATTTATAATTAATGTAAAAGTGAAGGCTTAGTATTTACTAGGAATTCTATTTAATGGTCCACATGACGCTCAAACTAAGTTCCAAACAGATGTGGAAATATGCACCATTTTATTATTTTTAACATAGTTCAGGGAAAGCAGCTGTAATGCACACTGCTACTTGATAGGCTGAAACCATGTTGGAGACCCAGGTTTGATTCTGGGTCCACCCTAAAAGCCGAGCGAAGTGGTGCACATCTGTAGTTACAGCTACTTGAGAGGATTAGGCAGGAAGGTCAAGACACAGCAAGACCCTGTCTTAAGAAAGCGTAGTTTGGCCACCCCCGGGACCCGCGCCGAGCGAGGCGGCGGCCGGAGGCGGGCCCCCCACCCA
>NW_006159559.1:3108090-3110998 GCF_000334495.1 Tupaia belangeri chinensis | reverse complement strand
CCCCACAACACCATTCCCGCTAATCACAAGATGACTGCTGTGCCGCATCAACTGATAATCATCTCTGCTTATCAGAACCGCTTTCCTAGAACTGTATTCCATGGAGACTCACCTACAATGGCGGATCCGCACGAGACCCACCCTTGATCCAACCTTGAATGGAATCTATGTTCCCTATTGTTGAAAACTTTAAACTTGTGGCCCTTCTCCCTTTACTTGCATGTATCACATTTTCAATGGTTCCCCTGGAAGACAACTGTATATAGCAGAGATAGGGTAATGGGAGAGGGGGAAAGGGCAGAGGGTCAAAGATAGGATAAAAAACATATATATATGTATACATTGTATGAAAGTAGAAATGGAATATTATTGATGATAACAAAAACAAAAAAAAAAAAAAAAGAAAGCATAGTTTGGCCTACTGACATCACTCATGCAGCTGAGGAAGACCATTTCCTGCTGGCTATACACTGGACACTGGGATACTTTACAGTTGGGTGCATGATTTGTCTTTATGCCATGTGATTCTAGACAATTTCATCAGTATCTGATCATTCTTTTTTCTTTTATTTATATCATGATTGATGACAAATGCTACAAAAGTGATCTCTTTCACGAGATTTCTGACTTTCCCCTGTCACTTGCAGCCTGGTAGCCTCCTCCCTCTACCTGTCAGAGACTTGGTATACCAGGAAGATGGGCTCCTTTTGATGTTCAATATTGGAAAGATATATTTTCTACATAAAGATTACATCTTGCTTGCACACCAAAAAGAGTTTTTGTATTGTCTCTGTAGCGTCATTCATGTTGCCATTCATTGTTAGAAGAATGCAAAATTGTCACGTTCCATCCAGATTTTGAGAAGTTTAAAGAAATAAGTATTTCAATGTCAAATGATAAAACTGTACTTGTTTTATACCAAAACAAGTGTAAATTCTTTATAGGTTTAAAAAATGAAAGATGTGCTAGATTATAAAAATCATAATTGCTAGTTGTTTTATTATTATTATAATGGAATATACTTTGAGAAAATTCAGGGCCTGCAGTGGTGTGATGGTTAGCATGGCTGGATTCCACATGACTGACTGCACTCTTCAAGTCTTGGGCTTGGGGGCTTGAAAAACACACCAGGGTATGTGTGTATGCATGCCCAAAATCCTGAGAGGAGCATGGATGAGAGGTGATTGCACTATGGCCATCCCCCATGTGGAGTGCTTTCTCTCTTTCTCTCTCTGATAAGCATGTGCATTCTACAGTGCAAAAGAAATATATATATATAAATTCAAAACATTACAGAGAACCTAAACTACCTTTAATATTATATCTGAAGTTTACAACTTCAAATATCATAGGATTATATTCTTCTATCTGCAATGTTTAGATATAATTAATAAATTATGGTTATACTACACATACAATTTTTAAAAAATTTGCTATAGGGCATGCGCACTCACAAGAAAGAGTCAAAGAGAGACAGAGAGAGGGATTGTGAGAAGCATGCTCTCGGGGGATGACCACGCCACAGTCCCTTCTCTTCCTTTCTTCTCTCAGGATGCACGCACACGTGCCCAGTGTGTGTTTCAAGCACTGGTGTGTCTTCTCTATTCTCTTGGGACTTTGGGCATGCATGCATGCTTTTCAAGCCCCTAGGCCCAGCACTTGAATGATGCAGTTGGCCATGGGGGGATCCAGCCTTCCCAATAACCATGTTGCTGGTTGGTCTGAAGGCATATAATTTTACAGATTCATTGTAGAGTCAACATCTTCTCATATTAAATATCCCTCTAAAACATGACTATAAGTAGTTATGTAATAATCTGTTATATGTCTGTATCATTATTTAGCAGTCCCCTACTGATTTTTCAAGAAAGAAATTATAAACTTTTTCCATAACTGATTCTGAGAAAACATTTCACATATTTATGTGGTATAAAAATGTATTGATACATTAATATTTGAGATATGTTCAAGTATAAGTCTTAATAATATTTAGTATCAAAACAAGTGTTTTTTCTGGGACCAGCAGTTAGCATAATGGCTATGTTGCTGAACTCCCATGTAGTTGACCATGGTTTGAGTCTCAGAATCGGTGGCTTAAACTCACGCCGGGCACATGTGCGTGCGTGCCCAAGATCCTGAGAGGAGAATGGAGGGGAAGGGATTGCGGCGTGGCCATCCCCCCTGGGGGGTGATTTCTCACTTTCTGTCTCTCTGGTGAGCGCACATGCTCTATAGAAAAAACCTTTCCAAAAAAAGTGTTTTTCTTTGAGCATTTTACCATATGCTGGAATTTTTTTTCTAAATGCTTTCATACATAACAATTTTACTGTGGAATTGGTGTTTAATTTTACGTATATCTATGTATGTATGTATTTATTTATTTTGTAAGAGAGGCATGGGACTGATTAAGCAAAGCTTTAAATGTTTGTTTTCTGTTGTTCTGTTTTTCTATCTTTTTTTTTTTTAATTTTATTTCCTTCATGTGTGAGAGAGAAAGAGAGACATCCATGATAGGGTCTTCATACCACTGTTCTCCCCCGGTCCCCCAGCCACCCAGGATCACAGGCACACCCAAGGGGTGGCCCATGTGTTTAGGTAGGCCCAGGATGCAAACCTGGACATCCTCACAGTTGGACTCCAGCACAGTGAAGAAGTACCCCGACTGCCTGTGCCACTGTGGTTGGGTCTATTTTTGTCTTTTTTAAGAAAAGAGGATCTGGGACCAGCAGTTAGCGTAATGGCTATGTCGCTGGACTCCCATGTAGTCAACTGTGGTTTGCATCCTGGACACGGTAGCTTAAAACTCACACCAGGCGCGTGTTTGCGTGCGTGCCCAGGATCCTGAGAGGAGAATGGAGGAGAAGGGATTGCAGCATGGCCAACCCCCCCCCCCGGGGGGGGGGGGTTT
>NW_006159559.1:3097392-3108030 GCF_000334495.1 Tupaia belangeri chinensis | reverse complement strand
AAAACCTTAAAAAAAAAAAAAAAAAAAAAAAAGAAGAGGCTCTGCCTTTTAAAGATCGCTGGGCACACTCCTGCCATGTTGGATGGAGTCTTTCTCACCTTGACACAGGTGTCCTTTCGGAAAGTCACTTGAGTAGTATCCCTGTGATCACATACATACTGTTGGTTCTTGTTATTACAGGAGGTTACATTCGCTACAAACACTGTTCAGATCTTGCAAATCTCTGGTCACAACAGTTTCGTCAAACTATGGATACATACCATGTTTTAAAGCGTGTTTCTGTTTAGAGACAATTTATTTAACAGACATGTTGTTTCACTGAGTTCATGGCCCACGCCTGTAACTCGTGCCAGAATGAAGCTTATCTAAAACATATCTCTCCCTACGGCACAGCACACTCTCTTTGTGCTTAGGAACACTAGATAATACTTTAACGCTATGCATGGAAAGCGTTTTATACAGCAAAATCAGCAATAAATGGGACAAAACTAAGAAACGACATTAAGTAGACTGCAAAAAGAACACTTACATCTAATCTAAGCCCTGGAACGAGAAGGAAAAGTCTTGCCTGTTTGACGTCAGCTGAAAACATACGACTCAGATTGGTGCCACTCTGTGCAAGTCTGCCAATGACCAAGAAAGCTCCAGAAGTGCTGGTCCTGGGGTAGTAAGCAAATCTTATCCTCAGGCAGACCCGCCATTAGGAAATCTGAGAATAAAGATCAACTGAATCAGGAACAATGGTTTCCACTGATATTAACAGAGGGTACAATAAAACTCTGTCATTTTACCAAAGACATCCTTTCAGATGTCTCTCAGGATATGGATCAAGTATTGGGAGAAATTTTGTATATTTGTACATTTCTTTGGTCTAAAGAACTTTCTGGGTACAAAAGAATGAAGAAGTGTATTCTCATTGCACTCCAACATTATTAAACTTTCTTTTACGAGAGCCCAATGATTCTCACTGAGCTTATCTAGCACAAGATTTGAGAGGGGTTCTTAAAGAGGAACTCCCCACAGGGTTTTCTAGACCAGTAATCTGCGTTCAATACAGATATCCTCACTTGGCAAGAAAGATGAGCTGGTTTTGAAGAGAGCAGTTGGGACTGGCACCCTCTGATCCTCCCACCTGGTAGTGGGGCATCCTTTGGGAACAGTGACCATATGAAGGTAAATGACAGAGCCATTGCTGTGGCACTCAAGATTAGGCCACCCCCACCACCACCGGGTACAGTACTTAAGGAATGGGATTGTCCTCCCCAAATTAGCCACCACAATCTTTGCAGGCTTTTTTAAAGCAGCAGAGTCCGTTGAACTCTGGTTTTCTTCTTGAATGGCTAGCCGAGATTTCCTGCTTCTGCCCTACCAGAAATTTTGGAGTATTCCTGAGGCTTGTTGCTGGGAACACCCACAGTAACCGTTGTGCATTTCTTTTCTCTTTTGGGGAGTGAGAATCTTTTTGCAGCAGAATCCACGAACTCCAGATTTTTGTTGATAGACTCCTCACGTCCTCTCTTCCAGCTGCTTCTGAGGCTCCTTGGAGAACAGCTTGAAAACCAGGGGGCAGTGTGGGGAGGGGAGAAACCTGCAAACTAGAGCTTCTTTGGCCAATAATCTTCAGGATAGTTTTAAAACATCACTGAAATAAATCAATAAAAAAAGAAGAACTTGATTCTCATGTCTATTCATTGCACCATGTATTACTTGAAAAATATCTTTCTCTCATTTATATAGCAGTCTCAAATACTACAAACAAACAAAAAACTTTTAGAACAATCAAACATCTTGGTTGAATAGTTTTATGATAGGCCTCTGAAGGTTGCTTGGTCAGCCATTGGCCAGGCTGCTAGCAAACTAACCCTTAAACCAGACAGTATTTAATCTCCAAAACTTGGTAGTCAATAACATTGGGAATACAACTTATACCCATGGCTCTGTCTTCTGGGATCAAGTTATTTGTTTCATAATTGAAATCATAAATAATTTAGCTCTCAGGAAGTTACTTGATTCAGAAAATTGCATGTAATACATTTCTTATTGTGAACACTAAGAAAGGGATGAATAATTTTAAGAAAAGAAATTAGTTTCTCCCATCATCCAAAAACAAATAACAACAATTCCAAATTTAATCTTTAGGGCTGCTTTTCCCAAGATATCCATAGGCCTTGACCTTGCCTGGAATAAATGCATGCTATTCTCAAGAGAATATGTCTCTGTGGATAAAAGTTGCTACACTCCACCCCATAATGACACAGGAATCCTGGACAGACGGCTAGACTCTCACAGACCCCAAAGCTCTATTCCATTCTTGCCTCAACGAAAGAATAATTGTTTCAGACTTTAAACTTCCTGATTGCTCTTGAGAAGTTGATATTTAGGAAGAGAAATAAAAACTGTTCAAGGGATTTTTAAAAAGTTTATGTGGAAACAGTTTTAAAATTACATTTAAAGATTTTCAGGCTCTAAAAGTGGCACAGGCACTAGGGAGCTGCTGTGCAATTGTGGAGTCATTGGGAAGGGCTTGGGTTCGGTTTCCAGGTTGTTCTGAGCTCCTCGAGTGTGCCTGCAGAGTGAGCCTGTGAACCTTATTGGTTGGAAGGCTGTGGGGAGGACTGAGTTTGACAAAACCTCATTACAAGTCTCTCTCTCTCAAGAAATAACTTAAATTTTTTTTCTGAAATTTTTTTGTTGGTGTTCATAAGTACTGTAACTGCAAGAATAACATGATCGTTTTTGGAAAACAGACCTGTGCCTTGTCCGCATACGCCCAGTGCAAATACTGATTTGCTGACAGATGAAAATTGGAAAAGAGAAGAAATCAAGAAAGGGAAAACTCTGAGTATCAGGACTTTTTAGCACAAGATACAGAACACCTATCTCATACTGGCTTAATCCTCACAGGGACAATTTTTGGCTTAGAACTGAAACACCCAGGATCAGAGCTGTCTTCAGATAGCAGAATTGGGGCCACGAGGGATGCCACTTGGTTCCATTTCCCCCCATCCCTTGCTTTTCCTGCACTGGAGTTGACCTGATCCTTGGTTCCACTTTGCAGAGCTTGGAGAGTTTCCAGGCTCGCACTGTGCTACTAGTTGTGCAAGTGGAAATCGCGTGTGCTGCTCCCTCACCTGTCTTAACAGTGTCGGTGTGTCTTACTGGATCTCCGTTAAACAGCCACACAGCCCAAGGAATATCACACATCGGAGATGATGTCTTAGAGTTAAGGGAATCAAAGTTATAGGACAGGGACTCAGGTTCAGGGGAGAATATGTTCCAACCAGTACACCTTCAAGCAAAATGATGTGAATTCGGGCAATTTTCTTCATCTCTCTGAGCCTCGCTTCTTCTAGGATAAAATATCTAAGCTTGAGGTATTGTGACAATTATAAATAAATAAGTAAATCACCTAACAGGCTTCATAAATGTTAAAGATGAATGCGTTATTCTATTTCTTCTTGAGCTTTCGAGTCCAGTGCATAATCTGCAATGACCACTAGCACCACGAGGTGGCAATCTTGTGATGGAAGGTAATGGATTGGCTTTTTGGCCAGGGGGAAATCAAGAATTGGCTCAAACTGACAATTGGCAGTTGGAGCAAAGCATGGAGAATCGTGAGTCCAATTCCTGTTTCTGCTTCACTGAAACCAGGCCGTGTGACCTTGATCAAGGTCTCAATCGATCTGTGGCCTAGATTTTCTCAAGTAAAACTTGAAGGCTGATTCTCCATTTGGTTTTAAATTCTTTTTGATTCTATAAAAAAGGAACCTTATATATTTATATTTATTTATCATTTATATATATATATACAGATACATATCTGTATGTGTATATATACACATACATATATATATCAGTAACTGTGACTTTAATCTCAGAAGACAAAAACTGCTCAACAGTCTTGGTTATTAACTTAATATGATTGTATGAAGCATAATTCATTCATTTATTGCTAAGTTGTAGCTACCCCGGGGGGCATGTAATTTTGTAAGAGTTCATGTAATTTTGTAAGGTGACTAATGGGCCCTCAGAGACGCTCTTGAATTATACGCAGCTCAGGAAATCATCCTCTGAGGCATGCAATTCGGAAACCTCACTATTAAAAAAAGTCACACTGAGAAGGCTTCAAAAGTATTTTTCAGTCATGTAATTATGTTTTAATGCCAGGTTCTTAAAATGACTTGGAAAAGAAGAAGCAGCTCAGAAAATTTCAGGTCTGAAATGTGTTAGAAGTATTTGGGGCAGCAAGAGGATAAATCTGGAAACGGTGACACTTAATTGGGTTTAAGAATGAAAATGATGACTTGCCACTTTTTGCAAGAATCAAACCCTCATAAAAAGTCGAAATAAGATGATGTGATAAAAATGAGCATTTATGGGGTATATGGGGGGGCAGTATTGTGTTTTCTTGATTTGTAATTCTTTACCGCAAGGAAGTTATGCTCTGATTCCGTCTTGATCAGTATAAAAATTGTTATGAAAAGAGACGTAATTGAAATTCCAGGGGTGTTCACACATTTCTTCACTCTGTGGAGATGTGCAACAGCCTCGTCTGAATACTTGACCTTTATTTCTCAGCATGCTCCTCCTTCAGGATAAAGCCACCTGAATTCTTCAACCAGGGAGGTTCGGGTGAGGGTTTGTTGGGAGCTATGAAGCAGATGAGTTCTCAATTTTCTTCATCCTTTATAAATCTGGACTGTGCTTTAACAATATTCCTTATAAAAGGGGAGAACTACTTAACTAAGGAATTGCCTTTTTGTTTTGTTTTGTTTTACAGCTGTAGAGGGTACTGGAAGATTGAGAGTTACAGTTTTTACTTCTTTCTCCTCGCTTATTTAAAGGAGGTGGCTGGGACTTGAGGCACCTTTGCCTCTGGGTGTTTTGTTATGAGGTCAGAGCAGAATCTTCAAGTTACCAGAGAGGGCTTAAGTTGTAGCATGCTGGTCACAGTCCCAGAGTGGAGAACTGGCATTTCTACCCAGACGTCTCCCTTCAGAACCAACGCTGCAGGCCCAAACCCACAGGCTGACATCTACTGAGTGAAGGCCATGGCTCTTCCTGGCCTCCTGGAAACCCCTCTTCTCTTCAGAAGCCGGAAACCTGTGCTCCATGAGACAGCCGTGCTAGCAAGTGTGGGCACTCAGCCTCCTCCGATGAGGCCTTGGACCGTGAAGATCGCAGTCCCTGTGACACCCAGTGACTTGCTTGCTTTCTGGGCACCAAATAAGCTTTCCACACTTTTATGTAAACCAAAGGATTTGGAGAGGAGATAAATAAGATTGCGTTTCTTTTCAATTTTCAAGGGCATACAAGGTGTTCAGCCATATAGTCAGATCGAAGTTGAACAAAGTAATTAGATGTTTATTCTCTACCCAGCTTTAAGGAAATGCCACCCTCCTGTACAAACTGCTGGTTTATCACATACACCCCACACGCGTTCATGTTTGCGGTTTCAGGACAAGTTCTACTCCCACCGCAGCTCTGGGCACTTGGGAGGGCGCGGCAGGGCTTATAAACCGAGCTGTGCGAATCTCGCCCAGCCTAACACTGCCCTGCTGAATGGCCACTAGGGCTGAGATCCAGTCAGGCTGTAAAGAAAATATGATGCTGTCTAATGTTCTTCTTTTCCTTTTCACTTTACTTATTTCTTTCATGAGCGAGAAAGATGAGACAGAGAAACAGAGTCTTGATGCCACGATCCTTCCCCAGCCCCAGCCCGCCATGGATCTCAGATACGCTGTCCCTGGGACCTGAACTCGGGCTGACTGGTGTTCAGCCTCAGTCTGGGGTTAATGGGTTTTGGGGAAATCACCTGGAAACTTGAATGCCGCCGCAGCGTCGTTTCTATAGGAAACAGACTTCTTTCCAAGCAGTTGATTTAAGTAAGGCGCACAATTTTGTAGCATACAGTTTTATATTCTGGATTTTAACAGTTAAAATAAAAACAAAACCATCTTTTTCCAAATAAATCTAAAATATTTCTAGGTTTAATATTCTATCATATGATTGTTTTAAATTTTTTAAAAAAAAGGATTAAATTTTTCTTTTTCTTTTTTTCTTTTTTTAGGTTTTTGCCATAGGGCATGTACTCTCCCCAGAGAGAAACAGAGAAAGACAGAGAGGGAAAATGAGAAATCACCCTCACCACCAGCAAGGGGGATGGCCAGATTGCAATTCCTTCTTCTCCATTCTCCTCTCAGGATTTTGGGCATGCATGCATAGATGCCCACCATGATTTTCAAGCCACCAGGTCTGGGACTCAAATTATGGTTGCCCCTGTGGGAATCTAGTGCCTTAACCACCATGCCAACTGCTGGTCTCCTGATTTAAAGTTTTCAAAGATTTGCAATTATTGTGTTTACATTTTTTCTCTATATATATTTCTGTGGAAAACACCTTGAGCCACACACATACACACTAACTTTTCAGCCTTAAGTTAGATTATTCTTTCAGAATAGATTACTAAAAGTTAAATGACTGGACCAAGAGATAAAAAATATTCAAGGTTATTTTTGCATGTTAAAGTCAATGGATCTTAAAGTGGTTAAATATTTATAACTTGATTATTGTGGATTTCTTATACTACAGAGAACAGTTCCTAGGGGAAAGGGATAAAACTAGAATTTAGGAGAGAATGAAAATATATAATGTGATGGCGACCACTGAGATGTCTGAGGCAGCCAAGAAAATGTGATTGAAGATTTCAAAAAGTCCCTTTAGTTGCTGCCAGAGTGAGGCTTTTCCTGTGTCCTCGACTGGGTTGTTCTTTTCTAAGGTGGATTCCCAGCCCCTCATCTCTCTTCACAGGCTCAGAAGTGGACACATTGGCTTTGTACAAAAGTTTCTCTGGAGTGTGGCCCTTTGCATATCAGCACCTATTTGAACAACAATAAATAAAATTATGAATTTGAATGTGTTTTAAACAGCAAGCATTGAAAAAAATAAAGGAAAAAAAAAGACCATCCTTCTTTTCACCACCACAATCACACATCAACTTTTCCTCACTGCATTTGGCAACTTCTGCAGCATAGTCAGCCTTTGGGGTTTAGAATAACGGTTTAGTTTGATTAATGAATAGGATTCATTTAGAGAAAAAATCAAGGTTGAAGGCATTATTTATTGCTAGATATATTTTGTTTTGTAAATAGAAACGCAACTGAACTTCATGTTCCATATACCTGGGGTGCTGATAAATCATTAATCACAGCTGTCTTCCCTACAACTATGCATTTTTAGAAAGTGCTGGCATTCCAGGCCTGCAGAGCCCAAAAAACCATTTCATGGATAATAAGAACATCATTCTTAGCTCATGCTGATTACAAAACCCTATATATTTTCATTTAGCTGGTCTCCTGGGAAATTTTTTTTCCCCACTTGTTTAGTACAATTTTCTTTATTGCTAGTTACTGGGTTTTTTTTTCTTCGCTTGATGAAAGACAGAAAAAAGAGTTAGAAGATAAGTAATTTTTCATGTAAGGAACAGCCTAGAAGCATATATGAATGGAAGTAATTTAGACTGTATCCTTTCCTGTGATTTAGACTGACGACTGAAAGACCCAGGTTACTGCCTCTCCAGCTGCTTCCTGTTTCTTCTTGATTGTTTATTTCTCAGATGAAAGAATCAATACACTCAAATGGAATTCAAATGGAAGAAATATTACTGCCTTAGATCACTCAATTCTGAATAGCCTCCTGAGGATTTCACATTAAATGGTAGCCTTTTGTCCTATAAAAGAAAGTTAATCAAATGTCCAGCAGCTTCTCAACAAAAGTCTAATTTGCTTTCAGAACATGTCTTACACATGTCTTACCAATTCCCCAGCTCACAACATTCAGCAAAACTCTCCAGTAACCCTACATTTTTAAGAAATATGTATTTCACCTTGAATTATCTTTTTAGACTTTATTTCAGAATTTTCTTTTTCTTTTTTACTCTTCAAAGGCCCAGCATGGTCAATAACTATTCAAATATAAAAGGGCATTGTTTAGGTCTGGCCATGTAGCACAGTAGTTGAGCCCTGTGCATAGGGAGCTGTATCCTACATGGTTGGTCATGGTTTGAGCTCCAGTCCTGGTGGCTTGGAAAACATGCTCGGTGCCTATGACAGAATGGCAAAATGCAGTAAAAACGATTGCCGAGTGACCAAAACTCATCAAGTGCTTTCTTTCTTTTCTCTCTCCCACATGCATCCTCTGGCAATTTAAATAAAAGGTATTGTTTATCATCTCAATAGAAATTATATATAGCAAATCTGTTCATTTTTTGCAAGGTTTTCTGTGAGGTTAAAGTGTCCTAGTTTTAATGAAGTGAGTAGCATTATTGTGCTAGTATTTGAAGTCTGAACAGAGATATTCTCTTTTGTGGGGTAATTTTAAGAAAAACAATTATCAAGGTAAAAGTGAAACATCATAATTTTTTTTAGACTTCGTTTCTCTTTATTTATAGTTTGTGTTAAATGCAAATCAATTCCAGAACATGGGAAGTTACTAAGAATCAAAGCATAAATACACAATACAATATACAATCCAAACTAGATGGACGGCATTCAGGTATGAAGCAAAGGGGACCGTTCATTCACACACAGTGGCTTCGGATCTGCTCAGCCTGGTTTTTCTCCTACATGTTTCTAAAGATGAGGGAAAATGACTTTGTGGCCATACTAGGTCCTGAAACAGATCCTTAGCATCAGCGTGTGACCGTGCGAATAAAATACTTCAGGGGCATGCATTTTTATAAAGGTTTCTGTGTTGAGGCTGTTGGAAAAGACTTTGTGGAGTCAAGCTCACTTGAGGTTCTAACTATCTAAAAATATTGACTGATAACAGCAAGTGTTCCAAATGTGGCTATTCTGATCCATAGGTTAAGAAAAAAAAAAGTATTTACAGAAAGAGGATAAGAGTTTCTGTGAATTTTATGTGAGTTAGCTTCCACTCCTCACTTCCTAAATACCTGATTTACAATTCTTGCTCCTTCACATATTTACCTTTTTAATTTCAAGATTTGTAATTCTACCTTCAAAACATTTTTTTATGTAAAAAATGCAGAAATTCAACATATGCAGAAATAAAAAGCAGTATTTTTAAATTGGTTAAGGTCAATGCAATTCTACTCTTTTAAAATAGTTTAACTAAAAAAAAATAGTTTAACTAAATGAATCTGGTGCTCTTGTCCAATAAAAACAAGTGATAGAAAATGTCTACCATTTGACTTTATTACTTTAAAGTAATCTTTACCCAATATGCTTGGATTTGGGGGTAGATTTCAATGCATCATTTCCCTGGTACATCTCTCCTACTACATAAATGATCAAATGCAATGTCGAACCCAACGCCTCAGAGGAAAACAGCTCAGTTCCCCTGAAAACAGTGATAGCTTTACAACGTGAAATTTTATCTAGAGTGTATCGGCATTAAATTAGTACTGCTGAAACGATACGCTGAGGATTTACAGTAACACCTGGAAGTTCCTTCTATTGTATTTATAAATAGAGTCATGGAAACTTTTCACAGTATGTAATTGTTTTATGGCCTTATGGATTTAATGAACCAAATGAAAACTGAATCTCTGTTCTACATCCCACTCTTTATCTCTAAGTAAAATAAAATCTACTCTTAATTTCAGGGTAGAGTTTCACATGTCCATATTTCTTAAGCCACATTTAAGGAAATCATACCTTAACTAATTCCGAGTGTTATCCCTTCATCTTGTACACAAAAGTCCAGCAGGTTTAATCTTGGCATTTATCATCTGGTCAAGTACTTCACATGTTCTTCAACCAATCAAATCTGGTATTCACAACATCTTCTGTGTCGATAAAATAAGGTGTGAAATTAGTAGATTCGATGAAGGCCTGTTTTGTTTTGTTTTGCCACACTGGACTTCTAGATGCCATTTGGATTGGGTTTAGAAGATGGGGAAGTGTAGATATTTCTTGGCCTGCATCTCTTAACCATAGAGGTGTAGAAGAGAAAGTGAGATCACAAGGAGACAGGCAGTTGACTGCAGGGCATTGCCAGCGGCCTTGGTGGTGGCATTGGCTGGATTTGGGGCAGCCGAGGTATCCTGGGAGGTGTTACTTGGAAGTGTTTGATTTGAATAAATCTATGTGGGTAGGAGCAGTGCCAGCAGCAACAGCCCCAGCCCCAGCCTGGTCATTATAGCTCTGCCCACATCTGCTCCATCAGTTTGCAGTGCGCCTTGCAGAACTCTGGGTGTTTCGAGAACCACTGGCTCTGGGGCAGGCACAGGCGAGATTTTATCACTAAAATTAAGTGATATACCTAAACATTTTAGCATTAGTGCATTATACATTTGACTAAATTATTATCTTTATAGGGAATTTTATATTTTATATGTTTTCATGTTGTTACTTAGAGTCCTTACATTTATCTTTTTTTATTTAACTTTATTTATTTATTTAAATTTGACCAGAGAGTGATAAAGTGAGTAAATGAGAGAGAGGAGAGAAAGAAAGGTAAAGTGAGAAAGCAAGCTGCCAGATCCAGGACTTGAACCATGGTCAGCCATGTGGGAGTCCAGCATTCTTAACCACCACATCTGCTGACCCCTAGAGTCTTTATATTTCAACTTAAAAAACTTCCATTAGCAGGACCAGCAAGGGACTAGAAGTTAAG
>NW_006159559.1:3049273-3084930 GCF_000334495.1 Tupaia belangeri chinensis | reverse complement strand
ATTTATTTATCATTTATATATATATATATACAGATACATATCTGTATGTGTATATATACACATACATATATATATCAGTAACTGTGACTTTAATCTCAGAAGACAAAAACTGCTCAACAGTCTTGGTTATTAACTTAATATGATTGTATGAAGCATAATTCATTCATTTATTGCTAAGTTGTAGCTACCCCGGGGGGCATGTAATTTTGTAAGAGTTCATGTAATTTTGTAAGGTGACTAATGGGCCCTCAGAGACGCTCTTGAATTATACGCAGCTCAGGAAATCATCCTCTGAGGCATGCAATTCGGAAACCTCACTATTAAAAAAAGTCACACTGAGAAGGCTTCAAAAGTATTTTTCAGTCATGTAATTATGTTTTAATGCCAGGTTCTTAAAATGACTTGGAAAAGAAGAAGCAGCTCAGAAAATTTCAGGTCTGAAATGTGTTAGAAGTATTTGGGGCAGCAAGAGGATAAATCTGGAAACGGTGACACTTAATTGGGTTTAAGAATGAAAATGATGACTTGCCACTTTTTGCAAGAATCAAACCCTCATAAAAAGTCGAAATAAGATGATGTGATAAAAATGAGCATTTATGGGGTATATGGGGGGGCAGTATTGTGTTTTCTTGATTTGTAATTCTTTACCGCAAGGAAGTTATGCTCTGATTCCGTCTTGATCAGTATAAAAATTGTTAT
Source organism: Tupaia belangeri chinensis (assembly GCF_000334495.1). Classification (NCBI taxonomy): domain Eukaryota; kingdom Metazoa; phylum Chordata; class Mammalia; order Scandentia; family Tupaiidae; genus Tupaia; species Tupaia belangeri. The sequence continues at coordinate 3,084,231 of NW_006159559.1, read as the reverse complement.
GAAAAGAGACGTAATTGAAATTCCAGGGGTGTTCACACATTTCTTCACTCTGTGGAGATGTGCAACAGCCTCGTCTGAATACTTGACCTTTATTTCTCAGCATGCTCCTCCTTCAGGATAAAGCCACCTGAATTCTTCAACCAGGGAGGTTCGGGTGAGGGTTTGTTGGGAGCTATGAAGCAGATGAGTTCTCAATTTTCTTCATCCTTTATAAATCTGGACTGTGCTTTAACAATATTCCTTATAAAAGGGGAGAACTACTTAACTAAGGAATTGCCTTTTTGTTTTGTTTTGTTTTACAGCTGTAGAGGGTACTGGAAGATTGAGAGTTACAGTTTTTACTTCTTTCTCCTCGCTTATTTAAAGGAGGTGGCTGGGACTTGAGGCACCTTTGCCTCTGGGTGTTTTGTTATGAGGTCAGAGCAGAATCTTCAAGTTACCAGAGAGGGCTTAAGTTGTAGCATGCTGGTCACAGTCCCAGAGTGGAGAACTGGCATTTCTACCCAGACGTCTCCCTTCAGAACCAACGCTGCAGGCCCAAACCCACAGGCTGACATCTACTGAGTGAAGGCCATGGCTCTTCCTGGCCTCCTGGAAACCCCTCTTCTCTTCAGAAGCCGGAAACCTGTGCTCCATGAGACAGCCGTGCTAGCAAGTGTGGGCACTCAGCCTCCTCCGATGAGGCCTTGGACCGTGAAGATCGCAGTCCCTGTGACACCCAGTGACTTGCTTGCTTTCTGGGCACCAAATAAGCTTTCCACACTTTTATGTAAACCAAAGGATTTGGAGAGGAGATAAATAAGATTGCGTTTCTTTTCAATTTTCAAGGGCATACAAGGTGTTCAGCCATATAGTCAGATCGAAGTTGAACAAAGTAATTAGATGTTTATTCTCTACCCAGCTTTAAGGAAATGCCACCCTCCTGTACAAACTGCTGGTTTATCACATACACCCCACACGCGTTCATGTTTGCGGTTTCAGGACAAGTTCTACTCCCACCGCAGCTCTGGGCACTTGGGAGGGCGCGGCAGGGCTTATAAACCGAGCTGTGCGAATCTCGCCCAGCCTAACACTGCCCTGCTGAATGGCCACTAGGGCTGAGATCCAGTCAGGCTGTAAAGAAAATATGATGCTGTCTAATGTTCTTCTTTTCCTTTTCACTTTACTTATTTCTTTCATGAGCGAGAAAGATGAGACAGAGAAACAGAGTCTTGATGCCACGATCCTTCCCCAGCCCCAGCCCGCCATGGATCTCAGATACGCTGTCCCTGGGACCTGAACTCGGGCTGACTGGTGTTCAGCCTCAGTCTGGGGTTAATGGGTTTTGGGGAAATCACCTGGAAACTTGAATGCCGCCGCAGCGTCGTTTCTATAGGAAACAGACTTCTTTCCAAGCAGTTGATTTAAGTACGGCGCGCTTTCCATACCCAGCCACTTCTCAGGAGGAGCCAGTCCGGGGTTAGAAAGCACACATTTGAAGAATCCCATCTGTTTCTCTTCAGTAAGTTCAAGTAAAATAGCTGATCTTGAGAAGAAATCATGTTCTAAAATGTCTAAGAGATGCTTTAGTATATATCTACTGCAATCCTTATTTTGGGGTGATTAACTGCCGTGTTAAAAGTTAGGTTGTAACACTGCAACGTGTTTTCTTTTCCCCTGGAAAAAAAGGCGATCCCCAGGGCAGGTTCTTGGGAGAATGGCTTAAGAGACACAGTGGAGATCTCAGGTCACCTCTGATGGCAGCGAGCGGGAGGCCAAGGGAGGAAACTACACTGCCAGTTGCAGGGAACTGTTAAATTCCTGACCTGATTTTTTGAAAATATTCAAGGAGAAGCAGAGACACAAATACTAGCCGGGCTCAGTTCTCTAAGACCACGCACTGATGGCGTTCCTCTTTTCTTTCACTTTGGCTGCATTTGTTGGAGCAGCAGGTGAAGAGCCTTTCTAAAGACTGTCATCTCCAAGGGAAGTCATCTGTTTTACGTTAATTGTCCATTAGTCTCCAAGCCTCCATCCATTAAAATCCTCGGCCCCTCATTACATATACTGTGCCCGAGTCCTGCTGTCAGCTCTTCAATGCAGAGTTGTGTTTCTGCATCTGACTTAATTGCTCTAAGTGCCTGTTCCTTTGAGCGAGCTTTGAGCATACCAATTAATGCTAACTTTCTTTGCTTGCTAGTTGAACAGAGAAGCCACAGTGAGGATAGTTCAGCTGCTATTTACTCTAATTTATCAGAGACCTTTCTGCCTTAGGCTCACACAGTGGGTATCTTACATCGGTACTGCTCCGTCTGCCTGATAACTTCTGGATATGTTTTGAATGAACCTGGTTTTCTATAGTGAAAATGCTTCAAAATTTACAATCCGCCCATGTTATTGTGATGAGGGGTTTAAATTCAGTTTACTCCTGATTAGTTTAAACATGTAATTTTTAAATGCATGTGGCACTCTGAACGACAGCTTGGATGAAATTGACTTTGTTGATGGAAAAATTATGCTTTCATCCTTTCAAATTACAGCTCGAGGGGTGGCAGTAGAATAATTTAATTACTGTAGCTCCTTTATTATAAGTGACTCACCTACCTTTAGCCCCATGGCTGTTGTTTTTTGAGAAAACACATTTAAATGGAGGAAGAGCAAAATCATTAAGATAAGCAATCAGTAAGATAGGTAGCTTTTAGACATTTTTGATAGGCATGGAAGTAAATGAAACTATCCTCTGGGACTCAGAGAGAAACAGATGAACAGATTATCTTTAACTCTTTATAAAAGAACTAGAAAAACAATTTTTACTTATTCTTTTAAAAATTGTACCATAGTCCTACTTATTAATAGTAAATTTTATTAATATTAATAATAAGTAATATGATATCATGGTAATATACCTTTAAACTCAAATTCTAAATAATGATTATTAACACTGATCAAATTTATAGCAGGTTCAAAGCCTTTACTAGCATTGAGTTTCATCTTATAACTATGTTAATAAATGATCCTGTTAATATGTGGTAAATACCCATATATTGATTTGCTTCACTACATCTAAGTAATACCAAAAAAATAAATAAAATAAACAGAACCCAAAGTGCATCCAGAGTGGTTTAATTTGCATAACATAATGACAGTAAGAGGTAGAATTTTGTGTTTCTCATTTCCTGAGGATTATTTGGAAAATACTCACTTTTGCTATAAGCAAAACTATTTCGAACAAAAATAAGCCCTTACTCTGGGAGACATTTAAAATAGATGACATCTGCTTCTGAGGCCCTCTGCCTTCCTTCTAAGTGGACCCTAACTTCCTGAAGTCTCTCCTCTTTTCTCACTCACATGGAGGCCCATCCTATATCCTGTATCAAATGGCCCTCATCAGCCACAAGGTAGTAACAAAAGGAGCCATTAAGACTTAGGATTTGTGGGCCAGCAGGTGGCGTAGTGGTTGGCGTACTGGACTTCCACATGGCCAACCACAGTTCATGTCCTGACCTGGTGGCTTGAGGATCACACTGGGCGCAAGTGTGTACATGCCCCAAATCCTGAGAGGAGACTGGAGGAGAGGAGATTTCAGCATGGTCATCCCTCCTGGGCAGTGATTTCTCACTTTCCCTCTATCCATTTCTCTCTGGCTCTCTCTAGTGAGAGAGTGTACATGACCTATAGCAAAAACCTGAAGAAAAAAAAAAGAGAAAAGAAAAAGAAAAAAGACAGACTAAGGATTTTTAATGCTTTTAGAAGATTGTCTTCTTACTCATCTTCATTATCTTCAATGATTTTAGGGGCAGACTGTGTACAGAGCATTGGGAGTGTGTCGGAATTGTCCTCACAGATGGTGACAAGTCTTCTTGCTGGGTTAGCCCCCATAATACAGGTATTTCTTCTACGTCATGGTGTACATAATAGCCTCATCCATCTTTACAGAGGGAGATTCTTTATCAACTCCAAGTTACAGAGCACTTCATTTCCAAAAATTTTCTTTAAACCTCTACCCATTGGTAAGACATTTAAAAATCCTCTCAGCTCTTTTCTTAACAGAAAGAGAGCTTAGGAAAACACTAAAATATAGTCTAACAAATCCAAAGACACCTTTCAGAGACAAAAATATCCTCATATACATCCCCTTCCCTTTTAGGATATTTCTTCTTAGTTAGCTTTTACAGTGTGACTTGAGTTTGCCAATGAGGACTAGACTAGATGTGCCAAACCTGCCGAGCCATCTAGAAGCGAAGCTGTAGGTGGTTGGTGCAGTTTTGTTTTTTCCGAGTCATCATTGTTTACATCGTCTTCTTTGTCACTGTTCCATTTGCCCAAGGGAGCAATGCTTCATATATATTTCTGTGTTTCTGATTTTGACCACAGTGTTTTGACTAAGAGTCTGGGATATTTGGAATATTGTTCAGAAGAGTAGGATCTTGCTGGAAAAAATATTCTTTTTTTTGAAGTTAATTTTTTTCAGAGAGAGAGAGAGATAAGGACAGACAGTACCTCCAACAGGGTCTTGACACCATGGTCCACTACCACCCTCAACCAGCTTCAGACCATGGGATGCACATGGCCGGTGTACTCAGGGAGGTCTCCAGACATGGATCAGGACCATCTTCATGTGGGTTAACTTCATTTGACTGCTGTGCCATTAGCTGGTCCCTCTTTTATAAAGTTGTTTTTTTTTTTTTTTTTTTTCTCTTTTCCATGAGAAAGGGAGAGAGAAAGCAGCAGAGAGGGAGTCAGGTACACTCAACAGGGTCCTCGTGCTGCAATCCTGCCAAATTTAGCCAGCCAGGACCATGGCACACATGTGTACAGGGAGACTTCAGGGTGCATGAACTCAAGACCTTTCCATGTGAGTTCAGTTGCCTGTGGGTCCAGATGACCACTGGCATTGATATTCTTTCTGGGGGTTCAGTCATGCATTTGTGCTAACTTCCTGGTGCCTTTGTATTAAAACCCTTCTGATTATAGTCAAATTTGTTTCTTACCTGTGACAGACAAGCGTGACCCCTACTGAGACACACTTGATCTCCTCACCATGAGTGTGGGGAAACACTGTGACCTGTTTCTGACCAAAAGAATATGGCAAAGCTGATGGGCTAGCACTCCCATGATCATGTTATTTTATATAGCAGAGGAGAATGGTTTCTGCAGGTATAATTAGGGTCCTTAATCCAGTGACTTGATGTTAAACAAAAGGGAGTTTGTTCTGAGGGAGCCTGACCTAATCGGGTGGGCCATTTAGAAGAGAGTCCTGGTCCCGCATGAATTCAGACCCCTGAAGAAGCAGAGACTGTCTTCTCTCCGCTGCTGGTTATGAAGAAGTAGGCTGCTATGAATTCTACAGTCGCAAGGAAATCAATTCTACCAAAAGCCTAAAGGAGCTTAGAAATGGATGTTTCCCTAGTTGAGTCTCCAGATGAGAATGCTCAGCCACACCTTGATTTTTTCTTAAGAATTGTTTATTTAATATCATTAGTTTAAAAATTTTGCTACAGGGCATATGCACTCACCAGAGAGAGGCCAACAGATAGGGAGGGAAAGTGAAAAAGCAAGCTGCCAGGTCTGGAACTTGAACCGAGATCAGTTCAAGTTCCCTCATGTGGGAATTCAGTACCTCAATTACCACACCACCCACTGGCCCTGCCAATACCTTCATTTTAACTTTGTAAGACCCTGAACAAGGTTGAGATCATGTACTAGAGGTCTTCATAAATTTTGTGGAAAATGTTTACTATAAAAATATGCGTAGATTTTTTTTAAAAGTTTTTGCACTAAAATAAACTCATCCTTTATTTTCCCCTGAAATGTACTTTTTTTTTTTTTAAGGTTTTTGCTATAGGGCGCGTGAGCTTGCTAGGGAGACAGAGACAGAGAGATAGAAAGCGAGAAATCACCCCCAGGGTCGATGGCCACGCCACAATCCCTTCTCTTCCATTCTCCTCTAGGGACTTTGGACAGGCACACATGCACACGCACCCGGTGTGAGTTTAAGCCACCAGGTCCGAGACTTGAACCGCGGTCGACTACATGGGAGTTCAGCAACATAGCTAACTGCTGGTCCCGCCCCTGAAATTTCTGAAGTCCCAATATCAGTCAGGATTTTCTAAGGAGGCAGCAAAAAGGATATGTATAGCTGAAAGAGAGAGCATTTATTAGGGTGAATCAGCCCGTGTGATCCGTGAAATCCCATAACAGCCGTTTGCAAGCTGGCGATCCCAGGATTCTGGAAGTGTGGTTGAGCAAAAGTCCCAAGACTTGAGAGGCAGGGAGGACAGTGGTACATCTGACAGCCCAAGGCTGAAAGCCTGAGAACATGGAGGTCAACTGTATAAATCCTGGAGTCTGAAGGCAGAAAGGCAGGTGAGCTTGAGTTCTGATGTCCAAGGCAACAGCAGAAGGCTACCCAGCTCTCTCAACAAAGACCTTCTGCGTGTCTTCTCTTGGAGCCCTTGGTTGATTGAATGGCGCTTGTCCACATATGGCAGATTTCCCATACCTAATCTACTCAGATTCGCCTGTTAATCTCTTTGGGAAATGCCCCTTGGACACATGCACATCACTAGCCCTCCTGCAATTGGGTTATGTTGTACAGCAAAGGAGAATGCTTTTTAGGTTTCTAAGTATTCTTTAGTCAAGTTCATAGTCTCCTGTTTCCATGATTTTTTCCCTCTCTGCTCTGCCACTTTCCAGGTCTGATCTGCAGATCGGTGGTCCCCACCTCTGCTGGGCTCCAGAACAAGGTTTCTTCCCCTTTCTTTAGCGTCAAGGTGACGATGGCTTACTTCTGTGATTCCCTAATCCTGCCTACATCAAGTTCATCACTTTATGTTTTCTATTTTAAACTCTCCTGATTATTTCTTCCATTTCCTGATAGATACTGGCTAATGGGATATTGTTAGATAAGTCCCTCAGTCAACAGGACTTCAGTTTCTTTCACTGTAAAATGAAGGGCTCAGGTAGCCTGTCCCCAAATGACAGTTGCACATTCATCTTGCCATTTTCTGTTTGTATTCTGTGGTCAAATATGTTTGAGACACACTCATATAATGTCCCTTTCTGGAGAACCACGGTTTATGGCACAATATCAAAAGCTCTGAGACGTCCTGCAGTAAATAAAACTATTACCTTGTTTAATTCAGAATTTCTATAATAACTATATTATAGAGTAACTATGAAATCACTGTTTTGCTTTTTAGTTTTGTTTTCAGAAAAGCACTACAAAACACTAACTCAGATCATCTGTGAGGGTCTGCCAGGTCTGACATTGTCTCCTTCTGTGGAAGTCTCTTTATTCATATTACTGATGGTGGGAATCTTTTCAGGTTGTCCCTCAGTTCTGAAACCTGATATTCCTCCCCCATGGGGCTCAGCTTACTCTAACCATAATAATGGAGTTCTATTTCTGTGACCTCAGTACAATGATGAGCTTCTTTTCTAACCTAACTTTGCCAGGGTAAAAAAAGTAAGTATTCATCTCATTAAAATCAGGATTGAAGTAGAATTCCAGAAATAACTAAATGAAAATTTGCATAGAATACAGTTGAATCCAAGCATGGTTGAGTGTGGTGGTGCAAAATAAGACGGGAGTCCTACAGCAACTCCCCGAAAGTCTTTAGTGTCATTAACAGCACAGATTCTGGTAAGTCCTAGGGTCCCTCTCAGCATCCTTTCATAATAAGCAACTATTCTTTTGGTCAGTTTCTAGAGAAACCAGTATACATCCCCTCCTTATTTTTAATTGCCAGAGCTCCAGTATCAGGCTCTCGTCCTACTCCATGGCATAAGGAGGAGACCTGTTCCCAGTTCTCAGTTAAATCCTGACTGAACTGGGCTGCTTCATCTGATCCTGTCGTCTTTCCATTGATAGACTTAGGGGTAGACTTGGGACTCACTTCCAGTCACTGGGACATGTAAAAGGGGTGGAATACTGGGAAAAATTTTCTTATTTCTGAAGCAACAAACACTAGAAGCCATGCTCCCCTTTTGACTCGAACTGCTGTGGCTTTGTTTCGGGATGTCTCACATTCTCTCTTGAGAAGGCTGTGGCTTCCTTGCTTCACAAGGAGAATACCTAGAAATAGGATGGGAGCTGTGGATAGCAGAGCAGAGGATAGGCCAGACCTGGGGAGAGGATCTCACTGAACCTCTGGGTGTAGACAGTCCACTCTGTGCGTTTGAAGCCAGTGCCAGTCAGAATTTTCTCTCTCTTGAAGTCCAAATTCTAACTGACAGACAGACGCCCATGTTCATGGAACAGCTCATGGCCATTATTTTCACCCTTAAATTCTCCCCAGACAGGCCCACTGGTGGCATGCACTTCAGGGATGCTGAGGTCTGCAGGCCGAGACCACAGGGGAGGCCAGGCTCACTGTCCGGTCCTGCCTGAAGGCCAGGCGCAGTGGCAGGAACTGTATGTAATCCCACCAGTGAAGGAGGCTGAGGAGGGAGCGTTGAGACACAGAGAGACCAAAAGAAAAAAAAAAATCCCAGATATACCCTGTGGATGTGCAGGAAGCAGCAGCAAATTAAACACGGCATTTCTTTGTTCTCAGGCCTCCCTTCTCCTGTGGCCTAGGCATCCAGTGGCAATACCGCCCTGGCAGGGCATGTCAGAGCAGGTCAGAGCCAGCTGTGGGTGATACCACATAGCTTGGAAGGTTGCCTGCTATACATTTGTCTGGCAGAGGTGTTTGGGAAAGAAGGAGACAGACAATTTTCTTGCCTCCGAAGATTCTTTGACTTCTTTAGTTAGTGTTTAAATATACATTTTATGTCTATATGTTTATTATCATATCCCTAATTTATTTGGAGCTATTCAAAGGTGGGGACTCCTCTGGCATGTGTCTTATACCTAACAGTACAATATAAGTTACAGACATTCAAAAAGTACTCTCTCTCTTTCTCTCTCTCTCTCTCTGGTGCTAAATGGTGCATATGTCCACAGAGAGTCAGAGAAAAAGGGACGGGAGAAAGCGAGCCCCTTCTAGGACATGGTCATACTTAACCCCTTCTCCTCATCCTTGTCTCCTCTCCCTCCTTTCAGGATCTTGGGCACACACGCACATGTACCGTACGTGCTTCTCAAGCCGTCAGGTCTGGGACATGAACCGTACAGCGAGCCAGGGGGGATGTGACTGCCTTAACCACCAGGTCATGGAGCCAGCCCACGATAAGTCCTTTTTCTTTATTTTGTATCCCTGACCTGTGAACTATGAAGAGGGCCATGAGGAAATGAATGCCTTTCCTCCATATGGGTCAGAATGTAATCATAAAATAAAGCCATTCTAGTTTCTGAGTAGAGGAAGAATTGATAAAGGAATGGGGGCCCACATAGCCATTAGAAGGGCTGGGTAAGTAAAGGTCAGAAGGTCGCATTGAACATCTGTCAATGCAGAGATCTCAAGAGTAACGGGCTGCTGATATGATCGAGTTACTCAGAATGAGTTGCTCCCTTATTTATTCTAATTTTTATTACTTTTTAATTTTTGGAACTTTTCCGTAAAGTTCCCATCATGATATTTGCATTTTTTTCTTTTTATTTATTTTTTTTTCAGGTTTTTGCTATAGGGCACATGCACTCAGCAGAGAGACAGTGAGAGGGAAAGTGAGAAATCAGCCCCCGGGGAGATGACCACACTGCAATCCCTTCTCCTCTATTCGCCTGGGATATGGGCGAGCCGGCAGATGCCCTCAGTGTGATTTTCAAGCCGCCAAGTGCTAGGTCCGAGACTTAACCTGCAGTTGGCCATGGAGTCTACCACCTTAACCACCCCACATTTTCTTCTCAACAGAGAGCTCTACCTTTTTTTTTCTGTCTGTTAAATGTTTCACCCAGCGTGAGTTTCTCAAGAGGACCCCAAGAACCCAAGACTCTGAGTGACTGCTGTAGCTGGCAACAAAGAAAAATGGCTTTTCTGTCTTTATTTCCTCAGAAAACTCACGGAGCTTCCTTTTACTGGCCAACTCGAACTCGAAAGCATTAGGGCAAGAATAGAGCTATGAGGCTCCTGGTTTTCCTTGGAGACACAGAGAAGAATGTGGGGCGTGTTTCACAATGAAGTTGTCAATAGATCACCCTGCCGCCCTGTTTAGCCCCACCATATATAGATAGAAAATAAATGTAAACAGGGGTTGGGAAACAATCCTCTTCAAATTATGCCAAAGACAAGATTGGGAAATGTCTGCAATAAAGAAATGGAGGCATTTTTTTCCCAATTACATTATTTCTTGCTTAAAACTCACTCAGACGCCTGGGATATAATGCCTGACCAGATACAGCAGCATTGATCTCACCGGCAGTTTCCTTAGAAGCCCGAGATCTGGAACAGCTTTCTGAAATCCTCAGCTCTAAAAATCAATACGGTTCAGTAAAAATTCTACGCATTGGCTTACAGAGGCCTCAAGTACATAGTAAAATGACAGAAACAGTATCAACCACAAAATTTACCATTTTCCTCCTCTTGATTTTCGAGGGAAGATATAGCTTGTGAGGAAAGTGGCATGTGTCTTAATTCACACATTTACACCTCCATGGTTTGCTCCTAATAATCATCACCTTTGGTAACCCAGTCTTCTGAGACGGGCCCGGGGTGAATGGAGAAAGTGCAGCTGAGACCGGTGCAGCGAGACAAAAGCCTGTGTGAGCTGTGCCGAAGACCATCATGTTTCCAGGGGAATGGGGTGCTTTGGTGGAGAGGAGGGGTCCCGTTACAGACCCACCCTCTCAGACACCCCCAGGAGAAACTGACAGGTCCCCGCAGTACCAGGGTTCTGAGAGCTTCCAGGTTCTTACAATTCTGCAGCAAACACTGATATGAAAACTGCGGGGAAGTCAGGTTAAAGGGGAGCATGTGAGTACATCTCCAGGGCCATAGCTTTAGTGTTTTAATGTCAGAGGATGTGAAGGTACACACAAGAGAAAATGAGATGAGGAGGTGGTAGGAGGGAGAGAACACCCCTTCATGGGGCCTGGTCACACAGCAATGTTTATTGCTGATTCTCCATCCCATCAGGACCCTGGGCAGCCATGCACAAGCTGGACATAAAGCTCGGGAACTCAAACCCAGACAGCCATGTGAGACCTGGCTTCCCTGTGCAGAGTCTAACCAATGTACCATGGGGTCAACTTTAAGGCTACAGTTTGCTGGAAGCTCTGGTAAGATAATGAAATATGAAGAGGACAGGGAAAGTATTAAAGGAATGTGGAGTCTGGATTAAATGATGTATTATTTTTTAAAATTTTTTCTTCCCCTATCACCTATTAGCATAGTTAAGCGAAAAAAGACCAGCTGTGTGTGTGTGTGTGTGAGTGTGTGTGTGTGTGTGTGTGTGTGTGTGTAAGGCTGTAGACATAGAGGCTGAGAATGACAGTCTACTTGGTAAATGAGGCCACAAATATGGTCTACAGGCAACAAATGAGACTGAGCAACAGCGAGGTCACCGTGAAGCAGGCATTTCACGACCTCAGGCTGGCACGCGCCTCCCTGCGTCTTTGGGAAGGACTTTTGCTCACATCAGTACCTTTCTGTACAGATTTGGACCACCAGCATGACTTTTCTGCTACCCTCTCTTAGGAGTGGGGACAAGCTGCCACCTGGGGTTGAGGGCTGGGTATGCCTTTGTTCCTGTGCTCCCTTCTTCTACTTTAGCTCACACGGAGTGAGTGACTCAGGCATCCCCCGCCCCCGTACAAGTATCTGGCCCAGTGGAGCCCAGCACAGCCCACACAGGCACCCACAGCCCTCAAAGCTCCTTTGTGTGCATGAGTATGCCAGCACTCATGCTGCAAGGCAAAGCATATCGAAATGATTGAAATGAATTCTTCAGGGTCAAGTGCTTTTTGCTTGTGAGATCATTTTCTATCTTTAAAATTTTTTATTGTATTTATTTATTTATTTATTAGAGGGCATATGTGCCTGCCAGAGAGAGGGAATGTGAGAAATCAAACCCCAGGGAGGTGGAGGGGGGTGACCACCCATAACCCCTTCTCCTCTATTCCCCTCTCTGGATTTGGGGCACACCCACATATATGCCTGGAGTGTTTTTCATGCTCCCAGGTTTGGGATTTGAACAGTGCAGTCGGTCATGTGAGATCCAGTCATCTAACTACCTTACCATTGGCTGGCAGTTTTTTCTGTCTTTTAAAGAGAAGAAAACAGTGCATGGAAGCATTTACTTCAGTGCTTAGGGTTTGGAAAAGTCTGCATTTAGTAAGCAGACTCTGTGTAAAGAAAAATTAGTATAATGATGAGCATAACTGCATTGTGTGTTCAGGTTTGATGTGTGATAAATCACATATTATCCTCTGAAATGATAAATGTTAGGGCTTTTATTTATTTATTTATTTGAGAGGTTTTTGCTATAGGGCACGTGCACTCACCAGAAAGAGAGAGACAGAGAGACAGAAAGCAAGAAATCACCCCCCAGGGAGGATGGCCACACCACAATCCCTTCTCCTCCATTCTCCTCTCGGGATCTTGGGCATGCACGCACACGCTCCTGGCATGAGTTTAAGCCACTGGGTCAGGTACTCAAACTGCAGTCGTCTACATGGGAGTTCAGTGACTTAGTCATTATGCTAACTGCTGGTCCCAATGTTAGGGCTTTTTTTGCTCAAAGAGGTTACTCTAGTAAACTAATATTCTGAGCTTTCAGTGTACCCAAAAAATGTTCATTTTGGTGGAATTAAGAGAACCTATCACAAAAAGAGATTTGCTTTTGCATACAAAAAATGTAAAAATACCAGTGTAATAACTGCTATATTGTAGAGTTTATAAAGCAAATATCTTTATAATGATTATCAATTCTTGTATTGCCATTACTGGTTTAACTTTTAAAGATACTTCTATAAAAATAGTCATAAGCGTGCATTTTTTTTGAGAGTTTTTTTTTTGCTATCGGGCATGTGAGCTCTCCAGAAAGATAGAGACAGAGACAGAAAGCGAGAAATCACCCCCCGGGGGGGGATGGTCACGCTGCAATCCCTTCTCCTGCATTCTCCTCTCAGGATCTTGGGCATGCACGCACACGCGCCTGGAGTGAGTTCTAAGCCACCGGGTCCGGGACTTGAACCGCAGATAACTACATGGGATTCCAGCAACATAGCCATTACGCCAACTGCTGGTCCCATAAGTATGCCTTTTTTTGAGAGAGTTTTTTCGCTATAGGGCGTGTGCACTCGCTAGACAGAGAGAGACATAGAGACAGAAAGCGAGAAATCACCCCCCGGGGGGGGATGGTCACGCTGCAATCCCTTCTCCTGCATTCTCCTCTCAGGATCTTGGGCATGCACGCACACGCGCCTGGAGTGAGTTCTAAGCCACCGGGTCCGGGATGCGAACCGTGGTCGACTACGTGGGAGTCCAACGACATAGCTATTATGCTAGCTGCTGCTTCCCAAGCATGCATTTTTTTGTGTCATATTTTATTTTCTGTTTCCACATATGGCAATCAGTTCAAGCTGTGTGTCCTACAGTGTTATCAAATCCAGGTTATTGATTAAAGGCCAAAGTGAGGGGCAAATCTTATGGCATAAGATTGTTCAGTGAATACGGGATGCCCTTACAGTTTCGTCCCGCCCATCACATCTAGCCTACCATCAGTGAAAATAATGGGGGAAGGTGAGTAGCACAGTGCAATGCCTATGAGCTAGCTGTGCAACAGCTGTTCTGTGAACATCTCTGTGTGTTTACTACAGTGCAAGAAACACTGAAAACAAAGGTGGACTGCGTGTCTGCTCTGCTCTCTAGTAATCACTTGGGGATTGGCCTGCCTTTGGGGATCATGACTGCTGTATTACAGAGTGCTTGGGCTACTATGTGCTAGGTGCTGTGCTGAATGCTTTTCATGGGGTGCCTGGGAACTCTTGCAACAAATTGAGTGATGGTTAAAAAGAATTCAGGTGGCCAAGGGCATCTGTTCCCATCAAGTGCTCCTGTGTGACCTGAAGCTAATCAAACACCTCCTCCACACTTTGGATTCTCTCAGTTATAAAAGGGAAGCAGCAATAGCACCTGCTGGGTGAATACCCGTAAAGGCTTAGCACGGGCTTTGCACAGGGCAAGGACTCCCCGTGATAAATACCACTTCTACTTTACCTGAGGACAGTTCCTGCCCTAAAGCAGCTTACGGTCTAGTTGACCAGGGAAAACCCATGAAGGAGTATGAGGATATTGAAGATCTGCTACAGAACACAAAAATGAGAATAATTAAGGAAAGAAGAGAGAAATGAGGGCTTGAGCTCACAGAACAGTGTTTTTGGACTTGAACTGTAGAGATTGGAAGGAAGACGAAGAGACAGCAAGGAGGAGGGGTGTCCTGAGAGGGGCAAGAAGCAGCCTAAGGTTGGAGATGGCAATGACTGCACTGAGGACAGGGCGTGGAGAGAGTGTGTAAGAACAAGTGATACCCAAAGGGAAGAAGAAACAGAAGCCAGGGTGCTGTATCCAGCTGGCCACCAGCCTCCTCCTGAGAGACCCAAAAGGATGCTGTAGGGCTGTGGTTCTCAAACTGTGGTCTCAAACCGGCATCACCAGCATTACCTGAAAACTCATTAGAAATAAAAATTCTCAGGCCCTACGAAGACCCACTGTACCGGAAACGCTGGGGTGGGGGCCCTTCAGGAGGCCTGACCCACAGGAAATTTGGGCGGTAGTAACACAGTGAGTGATAAAATGTCTCTGTTCCTGTCTCATTCTTCCTGTTCAGGCAGGTGTCCCCTCCCACTGGCAGCTCCAGCACAGGCTGGTTGGGGCCTATACCTCAAACACATTACCTTTAGCCTAAAAATTAAATTCCAAAGGATAAGCAAAGAAAATGGAGAGCAGGTGTCTCATCACATTTCAGGTGACTCTCACTAGCCCATCCTGGCATCTGCTACAGGCTTCTGAGAGGGGCTAGGCCCTTTGGCAGCTTGTAGAATGGTTTCTGGGTAGTGGAGGGTTGGATGAAGAATTCTGGCTGATAGCAGGTACATGGCAGTTAGTAAGTGCTTTATTTTCTTTCTAGGGTCTGTTTAGGCAACTTGATTATAGCAAATGAATATGACTTAGATTTTTCCAGAATAGGAGGCTGTAAAACAACCTAATTTAATCTAAGAAATTGATACTCCAATAATGATGGTTTTTCTGAAACAATCCAATGCTATTAGCCTCATAGAGACCCTTGCATTTTCCCTGGCTCATATAGCTTTTTAGTCTTTATTAAATTCTGGGCCCGTGGAGGTGGCCATTTAGAAGACCAAGTGTGCTATTTGCTGTTGAGAGCAAACAAATGGCCCTTTGATACAAAAAGGATCGTTTGTGAGAGGCAGAAGAGGCCACGTGACTTCCTTCAGGCATGTGCTCTGACATCTCTTCTAAGTGCTTTTGCCCACTTAACCTGAAAACATAGATGATGAAATGAATGAATTACATTTGCTGGCTTCCTTAATTGAGCTTATCAAATTATTTGATTGGCACTTAAAACTCAGAGACAAGTCTAAATTTATTAAAGAACCTACTGCTTCCAAAATAATTCCAGAGTATGTCCAATAGCAATTTCGTTTCTTGGTCCTGATGTGTAAAAAATCTCCCTTTTTTTCAGACATAGTTAGCTTTCAGAGGAGTACGCAGAGGGTGAGGAGAAGCAAATGACAGAGAATTGGGCAGCAATATTTAGCATCTGAGATTCCAGTTTCCATCAATTGTATAGGTGAGGAAAGTTGGTTTATTATATGTAGCTGCAAAACATTCGTCCAGAGTCGTGAGGGACTCAGACATCCCTGTGATCCTTTACCCAGTAGTCATTCGTTTCTGCAGCACTGAAAATTTGTACAAATTGACAAACAAGGAATTAAAGCAGTGATGTGAAACTGATCTCTCGGAAACTCTTCTTTTTCAATTTAAGATTCATTGCCAAGTGGATGAGGTAGAATGGGAAGTTGCCCTTTGCTGGCTAACAAAAATTTCAACCCATGTCATGTAAACTGAAGCTCATTAGCCAGACATATTTTTATTTGCAGTGCTGAGAGGATGGGGAAGAGCAGAAAAGCAGACAAAGCCTTGTACATGAAGTATTATTCACTTGGGTTGGCTAGCTCTACTCAGATATCCAGACTTGCCATGTCTGTCTTGGCACTGAGGCTATTAGATAATCACTTTGTTTCATTGTTTTCACATAATCCTGGTCCAGAACCTCATCAGCCAATCAAAGACAACTGCAATAGTCGATGAACAAGTCTTCGAGGCTCTGGTCTCACCTTGTCTCATTTCAGGCAGACTCCCTTAGGTGATCCATTTTCCTGACAATTTGAGTGGCTCTTTACCGCCTTGCATACATGTGGGTATGTATATGAATATGTATGTAACGTATGTATATTGCAATGCAAACCCCCCACAATGACTTTGGAGACCCTCTAGAAAAAGCCCTCACTATATTGCTAACGTACAACTCTTATGTTGTCAGAAAAAATCATGATGTGTTTTTCTGGTTTTCTATGCAAAAAGGTATCGGGACTTTCTGACGACCTGATATGTTACTGTCTCGCAACCCTGCACAGCTTTTCATGATTAAACAATGCTTATCTCCAAAGTCGTCTCTTACTGTGCCTCTTTTACTCAGACTCACAGCCTATGAAGGAGCCGGCCTAGAAAAGTTGAATTCCAAACAGGACTTTTAGACTGGGTATGTAGTCTTGCCCTCGTAGTCTATGCCAATACAGGTGGAAAATGCTACTACTGTTTTACAGCTTAGCTTAGGCAAAGGGGAGGAAAATTCATTTTTACTCTTTTATCCTAAGTTTACAGTTTGCATCCCTATTAACAGAGATCAGATTAACAAGAGAAAAGCTCACAAATGTAATACTAGCTTTTAAAAGAAACTACATGAGGCAATGAAGACCTGAAGAAATAGTAAAACCTGAGTGTGTTTTTCTTTTTAAGTTTATTTATCTATTTCTTCCATGAGTGAGAGAGCCAGAGGGAGAGAAGAGACATTACCCCAACTGGGTCCTAATGCTGACCCACCTCCGCCCTCATCAGCCTGGGTAACGAACATGTACACCCGGCATGCTCATGGAGGTCTCTGGATAATCTTTTCATGTGGGATTGTCTCACATGTTTTATAGTGTGTTACCATCTGGCCCCAAGTCTGTTTGTCTGTTTGTTTGTTTGAGATATTTTTGCTAATAGGGTGCATGTGCTTGCTGGAGAGAGAGAAAGACAGAGAGACAGAAAGCAAGAAATTACCTCCCAGGTGGCCACGCTGCAATCCCTTCTCCTCCATTCTCCTCTCAGGATTTTGGGCATGCACACACACACACCCAGTGTGAGTTTTAAGCCTCTGGGTCCAGGACTTGAACCAGGGTCAACACGTGGGAGTCCAGTGATAGAACAATTGCATCATCAGCTGGTCTCAGCCCCTGAGTGTTTTTCAATAGTAGGTTTGGTGAAGAGTAGACAGTCGTGGAGAAATACGATAGAGCAAAGCGGATGAGATAAATGTAGTAACCTGGAGGAAACTTAGAAGCTGTTTGGATTCTTCTGTCTCTTCTCATGTTACAGGGAGGGCACCTCTCACTTGACGTTATGACCTGCTTCAGGGCAAGGCCTCGAAAATCCTTCCTATGTTTTATGGCCTGCTTCAGAGAAAAAGGGGAGGGGAAGATCAGAGAGACCTTCCTGTCTCTGCTGTTTTCTCAAGTTCCTTCAGTTTAAAATGTTCAGTGTGCCGGCATGCCATTTTTTGGAGCAGTGTGTCCTGAACCCTATTTGGAATTCCTTCTTCTTCTTTTTTAAAACTAGCTGGAGGTCACACACACTTACTGGAGAGAGAGAAAGAAAGAGAGAGCATCCATGAAAATGGCCGTGTTGCAATTCCTTCTCCTTCATTTTTTCCTCCCTTCAGGATTTTGGGCACGTGTACACACATTTCTCAAGTGTCAGGTCCAGGACTTGAACTGTGCAGTATCCCCTTTAACCACATGCCACTGGTTGGTCCTTAAGGGCATGGAATTTTTTTTTTTTTTTTTTTTGCTATAGGGCGTATGCATTCGCCAGACAGACAGACAGAGAGAGACATAGAGACAGAAAGCGAGAAATCACCCCCGGGGGGATGGTAACGCCGCAATCCCTTCTCCTCCATTCTCCTCTTGGGATCTTGGGCACGCACGCACACGCGCCTGGCGTGAGTTTTAAGCCACCGGGTCCGGGACGCGAACCACGGTCGACTACGTGGGAGTCCAGCGACATAGCCATTACACTAACTGCTGGTTCCCAAGGGCATGGATATTTGATCTAACAACATTTCTTCCTTTAGGCCACGCATTTACAACATTTAAAGTGATATGTGCTAGATTAAGAGTTCAGTGAATGCAGCTGGGATAATTAATTTTGAGCTAGGAAGGAGGTATCAGAAAATATTTCACAGGGAGATGTTTATTAAGCAGAAGCTTGAAAGCTAAGTGGAAATTCTTGCAATAAATGCCATTGTCTTCCAATTCTACCTCCACTTCACCTTCGCCACACTTGCTTGAATCTTAACTAGGATTCCTGGTGACCCCCACCTCCTGTAATTACCCTCAGTGACCCCTGCAATGCAACTTCTTGCATCATGGTGAGTGAAGCCATGATCTTGCTAAAGGCTATGCTGACCTTCCTGCCTCAGTTTTTCTGGAAGGGACATTGTGGGACCATAGGCATATTTCTTAATGTCTTACTTTTCTCACTTGAAAAATGAGAACTATACCTGGATTTTCTTTTTCTCTTTTTTATTATTTTAAAAATTTGGGGCCAGCAGGTGTCATGGTGGTAAGGTGCTGGACTTTCATGTGACCAACCATGGTTCTTGTCCTGGACCTGGAGGCTTGCTTTCTCACTTTCCTTCTCTCTCTCTAGTCAAATTAAGAACTAATAATGACCAAAAAGATGAAATAAGTAAGTAAAAAAAATTTTTTCCAGAGGGTGCATGTGCTTGCCAGAGAAAGTGAGAGAAAGACAGAAAGACAGAAAAAGAGGGAGAGAAAGAAAGCACCCTAATGGGTGTGATCACATAGTAATCTTTTCTCCATTTCTCCATTTGGACAGCTCACACACAGACCTGGTGTGTTTTTTAAGCCACCAGGTCCAGGACTCCAACTCTGTGGTTGGCCATGTAGGATCCAGCTCCCTTAATCACGAAGCCCCAGGCCGACTCTAACCCAGATGATTTTTAAACTATTTTCTAGCTCTAGAATTCATTTCTTAAATGATGACCTGTAGAAAAAAATATCAGCAAAAGTTTATAAAGTAAAAGCACCACATTTATTCTGAAAGCTATGCTATCCTGCAAATGTATTCACCCAGGGAATCGTGTTCTATCCAATAATGCTGGATGACTGAAGAGTTTTGGTGATAATGGTCTTCAGTCTCACCTTTGTAGCTGGTAAAAATTCATTCAACCTTATGAATGCACTCTTCCCATAACGTGGGCCAAGTGACTTTTTGTAAAAGCCCAGAACATTTTTCAAAACACACGGTCTGGGACCAGCAGTTAGCATAATGGCTATGTCGCGGGACTCCCACGTAGTTGACTGCAGTTCAAGTCCTGGACCCGGCGGCTTAAACTCATGCCAGGCGCGTGTGCGTGCATGCCCAAGATCCCGAGAGGAGAATGGAGGAAAAGGGATTGCGGCATGGCCATTTCCCCTGGGGTCTGATTCTTCACTCTCTGTCTCTCTCTGTCTTTCCAGTGAGGGCACGCGCCCCATAGTGGAAAAAAAAAAAAAAAAAAATAAAAAATCAAAAAAAAAAAAAAAAAACCGCTTAAAAAAAGTTCATAAATAAATTAAAAATTAAAAAAAAAAAAAAAAACCTCTTAAAAAAAGTAAATAAATAAATTAAAAATTAAAAAAAAAAACCCACAATCTAAGATACAGGTTTTTCCCCCCTAAGATTCTGTCACTTGTAAGTGGAACTGGTATAATTCATGGAGATCTATTGTATTTCATTTCCAGAGGCTGTTTAAATTAACATGCCTAACTCCACACACCCTGAAAGAAGAAAACAGTGGCCTCTTAGTGACTTTATTGCCATGATCAAGCCATGAACCATCTTCAGGGAACTCTAAATAGATGTTTTAGTGCCTCACACTGGGTAAGTGTGAACAGAAGAGGGCTTCCATTAGCTGCCTAGTGTACCCAGGGCTTCACAGTGAACAAAGCCTGCTTCCAATGAACTGTTAACGCTCCGTAAATAACACTACCAGGCATCAGAATGTGGGCTGGGCGCTGCTTTGAGATCCAGGGCATACTGTGGCACTGTGACTTTTTCCAGAAGAAAAGTACACAAGATAAATGATCTAGACCATTACTATCATGTTGTGAAATTTTTTTTCTTTGTAAATTCAGTATTTTTTTCTTCAGACAAAGTAACAGAAGTCCAAACAATTAATTATTGATTTGACAACAGTTCTAGTCACAACAAACTGTTCATGTGTTGTTTTTCTTGTCCCATTACAAATGAAAATTTGCTATTTCTTTTCATTAAATCTGGGACCAACAATGTTTCTGGAACTCAATTTGGTTATTAAACAGGGAGAACTAGGCTGTTATATAACTGAGGAAATTTCATTTCCAACCTCACTGACTGGTAGGTAGAGGCCAGGTGGCCAGTCAGGCCAGTGGTAACAAAGGAGGAGGAAGTTGGGTTATTTTTAGTTCAAGAGAGTTAAAAGTCTGTCTTCCTCTATCATCTTTCACCTTCTCTTTGGCAGTCACCATGGAAACGATGTGTTGAAGTGACAGGGCCACTGGATGAAGGCATCCTGGGTCTCTGAGTCACTACTTGCAGGACAGCTGCCCTGGATACCC
This sequence comes from Tupaia belangeri chinensis, assembly GCF_000334495.1. Taxonomy (NCBI): domain Eukaryota; kingdom Metazoa; phylum Chordata; class Mammalia; order Scandentia; family Tupaiidae; genus Tupaia; species Tupaia belangeri. The sequence goes on along the minus strand of NW_006159559.1, from coordinate 3,063,422 downwards.
ACTTTTCTCACAGTGGCATTTGTATTATCAATAAGCAAAAAACCACTTCTGAGTCACTAAAATACCAGGATTTGTTTGTTACTTTACGTGGCCTCTTAGAGCAAATATAGACATTCACGGTCAAAAAAGACTGGCGCTATACTAAACAAAACATAAACAGTGGCTACACTTCAGTGGTGAGCTTGGGCAATTTATTCATTTATTTCAGCAAAGATTGACTGAGCCCATAGGCTCCAGCACTGTGAGAGATACTGGAATTCAATGACAAACATACTATAGTTTTCACCCTACGGAAGCCCCCAGTCCTTTCATATGCCAGAAGAAAATGCAGGTAGGATATTCTCCATATAAAAATGGACAAAAATAAAAGAATCAAAAGTCCTAAACACCAAAAGGAAAAACATCCCTTACCTGTGGCCTTAAGAGAGAGAAAGCTCTGGGTACACCATTTGTGTATTTCTGATGATGTTTATTTTCTACAACAACTTAGTTTGTACAAGCTAAGATTAAAAACACAGAACTCTCTCCAGGATATTCTGTCGTGACTGAGCAAACCCAGTTGTGAACATGGTTGTAGGAGATTCCATTAGATTGTGTAACAGTGTCACCTCTGTTTAGAACTGGATGCTTGTAATCTTTCTGCTCTATTTGCTGCATGAACATTCATTATTTCAGATCAAACAAAACAGAGGAAGCCACTCACACTTCCCCAGTGTCTCTCTCATTAAAATTAATTATTTTCCCAGTTCAGTCCTCTCTGTTCCCAATCACGTCCAGGGAGAGAAACAGGTCTTAAGAAACCCAATTATGTCTGAGGCAGGTTCAGAATCAGATAAAAGGGCTGGGGGCTGGAGCGTAAGAAAGGCCTGGCAGAGAATCACTGCACATTTCCAACAGTCTGCCACATTAAGAATTTGCCTCGTCCTTGAGGTTAGTTTTGAAAGCACCTTGCCTTAAATATAGACATTTCCTAGTTTTCATTTCTAAAACTGAAAAGGATGAATTCCATTAAAAAAAAAGAATAAGCAGTTTTCTGTATTACTTTATAGCACATGGATTGGATGAACTACATCAGCCAAAAAAGGACCCCCAATTCATTCCATGAAGCATTTTGGTTATATTGTACAGCTATGGGTTTCAATTGTTTTATTTAATGAACCTATAAAATACATATAAATGATTCCTTCACACAGGGAGATTTGATGCCAGTTCACTGGGGAATGAACTATTGATTTTTATCAATGCTTACACCATATCCAATTAAATGTTTCAGTAGAAATAATCTCACAGAAAGGGCTTTGAGAACACAGCTTAATGTAATTTATTTTAGTTCTCATTGGTTAATAGCATATCTGAGTTTTGTATTCCAAAGACAAAAGCAATGTGTCAAGATGTGTTAAAAATGTCAAAGGAGTGGTAAAAATGAAAAATTAGTGTTTTCTCTCACTCAGGGACTCACTTCGACAGAATAGGAGAGCCTTGACAGCACAGCAATCTCAGAAATCCAAGGGCGGCTCCGGAGTCAGAGCTCCTTGCCCTGATTGTGGCCTCGCAGGCTTGTTACTGAGGTGCTTCATGGTGCTGTTCATCTACCCAGAAAACAATGACATCCTCCCTCCCCTCGGGTGTGGGGCTGGTGTAGCCCGAGCTGTGACTGAGGCTGCAGGAGAGGCTGAGGGGAACAGTGTGGTCCAGTACTTGAGGTCTCCGGCCTGGTCAGGCAGCAGGCAGGGGTGAGGGAGGGGGTGGGGAGGATGGGGGGGATGCTGGGTGCTGAAGGTGATGGGGTGGGGAGGACTGTCTAAATATGCAGCAAGGTAATAGCATGGTTGTTGTTATTTATATTTTTTGTCTTTCTACTTTTTATGAATATTGGCTTGTTTGGGCTGTACAAATATACATTGTTGTACAATGTGTTCAGTGTAGAAAACGTAGATTACATGGATCAAGCAGAATTCGGAACAATTTAACACATGTATATTCCCATCATGTCAGAGAAATAATCACTGTTGATACTTTTGAGTGTCATGTCAGACATTTTCCCCCATGTATATATTTAACACTTTAGAACAGATATATATTTTAAAGATTTCAACTTAATTTAAAAATCCAGTCATGTTTCCATAACATCTTTTCGTACTATGATGTATGCACCTGTGTAAGTTTTCATTGCTGCATACTGCTCTGTTATGTAGCTATAATCGAACTCAGACAAGACTGTTGATGTCTGGTTGTTTTAATTACATTCTATTGTACATCGTCCCATAAAAAAATTCTTGCGTTCTTACCTTTGTACACTTCTTTAATTCTTTCCTTAGAATAAGAATTAGAACTGATCTGTCAAAGAAATACACATTATTTGGGGCCAGCAGTAGGGTAGTGGTTAAGGGGCTGGACTCCCACATGGCCAACGGTGGTTGAGTCTTGGACCTGATGGCTTGCTTTCTCATGTTGCCTCTCTGTCTCTTTCTGGTATACTTAAAAATAATAGCAAATAAAATTAAATAAAAGAATTCTTTTTCAAAGAAATACACATTATTTAAAATGCTTTTGATACATATCGCCAAACGATCCTGGGTAAGCAGCTTAAAATATGGACTCCATTGATCCTCATTTCTGGTACTTAGCCTCTGGAATGTGTGGGTTTGAGTGTGGCCCAGACTCATGACTCTCCCTAGCAGCCAGAGAGGATCAGAGACTTGCTAGCAGCCCAGGAGTGCACAGAGAGGTGGATCCTCCCCTGGTGGAGCCTCAAGCTGCCTATGGCCCTCACTGACCCCTTACCTGAAGCCTTTAGGAGATGACACAGCTAAGCTGCACAAGACTCCTGACCCAGGGAACTTGTGAAAAAACAAATGTTTATTGATTTAAACTGCAATAGCCAGAGAGGATCAGAGACCTGCTAGCAGCCCAGGAGTGCACAGAGAGGTGGATCCTCCCCTGGTGGAGCCTCAAGCTGCCTATGGCCCTCACTGACCCCTTACCTGAAGCCTTTAGGAGATGACACAGCTAAGCTGCACAAGACTCCTGACCCAGGGAACTTGTGAAAAAACAAATGTTTATTGATTTAAACTGCAATAATGTAGCTCTCCAAAAGACCATCCTAACTTAGAGTCTCATCAGTGCTAGACATAGGAATGCATATTCCCAGATGCTCATCAACACTGTTTTTCATCTTGGTTAGACTGTTTGCGTTTCTTTTATTATTACCAAAGAATAATATTTAAATTTATGAGAAAATTCCAAAGAAGAGATTTGAAGTTGATAAAAGCCAACATTGTGAGTGGCAGAGAAACAGGTAGTTTCTTGTATTATCCGCAGATATGGTTTTAAACTTGGACAGCACCTACAGAATGCAATCAAGAAATATAGATCAAAATTTAAACTGAGCTGAACAAGTCGATGCAGCCATTCAGCTTCCAGTAATTTAATCTTAATTTTTAATCTTAATTTTACCTTTATTTAAATATTTAAGTTACTATTAAAATAATTACACAAGAACATGTATTTAGGAGAAATTTTAAAAACTAACCATTAGCAAACTGTTTGCTTGGATAAATTATCTTGTCTTATTTTCGTGTAATGATCCGTATTATTGTGAGGTTTTTCTTTTCTTTTTTTTTCTTTTCTATATCTTTCTCTTTTTTTTTTTTCTTTAAAGTACAGTGAAACAAGAGTGTTAACTGAAAACATGAATACATAGTAATTGAAAATGGTAAGGGTTAGTAACTCTTTGTATGCCCAGAAATTTATATTCCTTTAATGATGATGCTATCGTCAATAACTTATATTTCTGCTGTTTGTAGGAAAGTTGACTCTGTTGTGCTTCTCACTGACTCAGGCAATGTGAGATTGCTCCATTGAGAACCTAAGCCATTGGGTGCCTGGGTGGGAGTGTCCAGCCTCCTACAGTGTGGGCAGAAGGAAACGAACGGCCTGGGCTCTAAGACGCATGTGGACCTCAGACCTTTCTTGCCCCTTTTCTGACTTCGAAGTTGCAACAGCTGGTTTTCTTTTCCTAATGTCTCTAATAGGAAAGATATTCAGGATACTGAAATGCAGGAGAACTCCTGCTGCTATGAGGAATGCATCTAAGAGGGATGCTTCTTGTCTTGCTCTTCCTGAAGATGGTGCCAACTTATAAATGACTTGAAATGACTTCTACTCACGCCTTCAGGGTAAACAATTATTTAGTTCTGCAGAGAAGAGCAAAAAGCGTAGTGCCATCCATTCATTCCTCTCCACTTCACACTCCGTGCAAGTCAGGTCTGCTGTGGCCCTGCTATTCTCTCCAGAACTATCTGCAGTTATCCCCTTGCAGAAGGTCCATCTTGGCCTTCTCATTGGAACCTTGTCTAAAAAGTTATGCTGAACAGACACTCTTAATCAGGGCTATGGAATCTTTTTCTTAAGTTCATGGATTTTATACATGAAGAAGAGGCAGAGAGACAGCACCCCAACAGGGTCTTGATAGCCTGACTGGTCACAGTACACCCCAGCCATCAGCCAACTCTGGATTACGGGCAGACGAGTTCCTGGTGCACTCAGGAAGGACTCTGGGCATGAATGGGAACTTTGCCACTTGGCATTGTCCCGCAGAGCGTTGTGTTCCTCTGCTGCGCCACCGTCTGGCCCATGTGGGATACACAAACTTGATCGCTGATTCCATCTTCTTTTCCTAGGTTTCCCAACTCTAGTGCTGCTGACGTTTGAGGGTACATGATTATTTGTCGTGTGCGACTGTCATGAACATTGCAGGACTTTTAAGACAGTCCCTGCGTTTTACTTATTAGATGCTAGTAATAGTCTCTTCTCCCCAGTCGTAGCAACCAAAACATTTCTAGACATTGCCAAATGGGGGTAAAACAACCCCTAGGTAAGAACCATGGTTCTACATCCAACATCACTTGCATTTATTCACATTTATGTGCAAAACATATGCTAGGCCTTCTGGAAGGAAGGAAGGAAGGAAGGAAGGAAGGAAGGAAGGAAGGAAAGAAAAGAAGGAAGGAAGTTAAAGGAGGAAGGGAGAGAAAGAGAGAGAGAGAGAGAATAAAACCTAGCCCAATATCTCATGGAACCACATTTCACTATACAGACATAAAAAAAGATACATATCGCCAAACGATCCTGGGTAAGCAGCTTAAAATATGGACTCCATTGATCCTCATTTCTGGTACTTAGCCTCTGGAATGTGTGGGTTTGAGTGTGGCCCAGACTCATGACTCTCCCTAGCAGCAGCCAGAGAGGATCAGAGACCTGCTAGCAGCCCAGGAGTGCACAGAGAGGTGGATCCTCCCCTGGTGGAGCCTCAAGCTGCCTATGGCCCTCACTGACCCCTTACCTGAAGCCTTTAGGAGATGACACAGCTAAGCTGCACAAGACTCCTGACCCAGGGAACTTGTGAAAAAACAAATGTTTATTGATTTAAACTGCAATAATGTAGCTCTCCAAAAGACCATCCTAACTTAGAGTCTCATCAGTGCTAGACATAGGAATGCATATTCCCAGATGCTCATCAACACTGTTTTTCATCTTGGTTAGACTGTTTGCGTTTCTTTTATTATTACCAAAGAATAATATTTAAATTTATGAGAAAATTCCAAAGAAGAGATTTGAAGTTGATAAAAGCCAACATTGTGAGTGGCAGAGAAACAGGTAGTTTCTTGTATTATCCGCAGATATGGTTTTAAACTTGGACAGCACCTACAGAATGCAATCAAGAAATATAGATCAAAATTTAAACTGAGCTGAACAAGTCGATGCAGCCATTCAGCTTCCAGTAATTTAATCTTAATTTTTAATCTTAATTTTACCTTTATTTAAATATTTAAGTTACTATTAAAATAATTACACAAGAACATGTATTTAGGAGAAATTTTAAAAACTAACCATTAGCAAACTGTTTGCTTGGATAAATTATCTTGTCTTATTTTCGTGTAATGATCCGTATTATTGTGAGGTTTTTCTTTTCTTTTTTTTTCTTTTCTATATCTTTCTCTTTTTTTTTTTTCTTTAAAGTACAGTGAAACAAGAGTGTTAACTGAAAACATGAATACATAGTAATTGAAAATGGTAAGGGTTAGTAACTCTTTGTATGCCCAGAAATTTATATTCCTTTAATGATGATGCTATCGTCAATAACTTATATTTCTGCTGTTTGTAGGAAAGTTGACTCTGTTGTGCTTCTCACTGACTCAGGCAATGTGAGATTGCTCCATTGAGAACCTAAGCCATTGGGTGCCTGGGTGGGAGTGTCCAGCCTCCTACAGTGTGGGCAGAAGGAAACGAACGGCCTGGGCTCTAAGACGCATGTGGACCTCAGACCTTTCTTGCCCCTTTTCTGACTTCGAAGTTGCAACAGCTGGTTTTCTTTTCCTAATGTCTCTAATAGGAAAGATATTCAGGATACTGAAATGCAGGAGAACTCCTGCTGCTATGAGGAATGCATCTAAGAGGGATGCTTCTTGTCTTGCTCTTCCTGAAGATGGTGCCAACTTATAAATGACTTGAAATGACTTCTACTCACGCCTTCAGGGTAAACAATTATTTAGTTCTGCAGAGAAGAGCAAAAAGCGTAGTGCCATCCATTCATTCCTCTCCACTTCACACTCCGTGCAAGTCAGGTCTGCTGTGGCCCTGCTATTCTCTCCAGAACTATCTGCAGTTATCCCCTTGCAGAAGGTCCATCTTGGCCTTCTCATTGGAACCTTGTCTAAAAAGTTATGCTGAACAGACACTCTTAATCAGGGCTATGGAATCTTTTTCTTAAGTTCATGGATTTTATACATGAAGAAGAGGCAGAGAGACAGCACCCCAACAGGGTCTTGATAGCCTGACTGGTCACAGTACACCCCAGCCATCAGCCAACTCTGGATTACGGGCAGACGAGTTCCTGGTGCACTCAGGAAGGACTCTGGGCATGAATGGGAACTTTGCCACTTGGCATTGTCCCGCAGAGCGTTGTGTTCCTCTGCTGCGCCACCGTCTGGCCCATGTGGGATACACAAACTTGATCGCTGATTCCATCTTCTTTTCCTAGGTTTCCCAACTCTAGTGCTGCTGACGTTTGAGGGTACATGATTATTTGTCGTGTGCGACTGTCATGAACATTGCAGGACTTTTAAGACAGTCCCTGCGTTTTACTTATTAGATGCTAGTAATAGTCTCTTCTCCCCAGTCGTAGCAACCAAAACATTTCTAGACATTGCCAAATGGGGGTAAAACAACCCCTAGGTAAGAACCATGGTTCTACATCCAACATCACTTGCATTTATTCACATTTATGTGCAAAACATATGCTAGGCCTTCTGGAAGGAAGGAAGGAAGGAAGGAAGGAAGGAAGGAAGGAAGGAAAGAAAAGAAGGAAGGAAGTTAAAGGAGGAAGGGAGAGAAAGAGAGAGAGAGAGAGAATAAAACCTAGCCCAATATCTCATGGAACCACATTTCACTATACAGACATAAAAAAATACCAAATGCTTAACATTATGGGATTGAATTACATGTTAAAAAAACTCAAAACAATTAAAAAAAAGTCAGACTTTCAATGCCTCTTTATTGAAAAAGAGAGATAAATTCATGTCATTCATATAAACCCTAGTTGAGATATGAGCATTATTTTCAGATTCTATTCATCTTGCAAACTTGCTTAAAATACAAGACCAGAAGTGGAAGGGAGAGACCAGCAGTTGATGTAATGGCTATGTAGCTGGACTTCCATGTAGTTGACTGTGGTTCAAGTCCTGAACCTGGTGGCTTAAATTCATGCTGGGCACATATGTGTGCATGCCCAAGATCCAAGAAGGGAATGGAGGAGAAGGGATTATGGCGTGGCCATCCCCCCTGGGGGGTGATTTCTTGTTTCCATCTCTCTGTCTTTCTCTGTCTTTCTGGTGAGTGCACGTGCCCTATAATTAAAAAAATAAAAAAGAAGTGGAAGGGAACAGGTGTCCAATTCTAGTAATGCCACTAATGGGATGAATTTGAGAGAACTATGTAAACATTTTGAACTGCCACGTGCCCTAAAATACTATGTATCTCCTGGGGCCACTGCTTGTGAAAGCACTTTCAGATGCCTCAGGTCTTGTCCAAGAGGCAGGGGACATGTAACTGCATAGCCTGAGCATGTGCCTCAGAGCTATCTTCTCAAGGGAATGAAATTTTTGTTTGCCTGCTTTCATCTCTCAGCTTAGCATGTATATTTGGAAGGCCTGAATTTTATCTGAGAGCATACAATGAATGAAGGCACTTCTTTTTTCTTCTCTTATAGTTTATTTATCTCTTAAATGAAAGAGACACAAATAGAAAGAGAGAGACAGCAAGACAGGCACCCTGCCAGCAGGGTCTCCATGCCATGATCCACACCAGGTATTAGCCAGCCCAGGTCACAAGCGTGTGTGTGCCCAGTGTGCTCAGGGAGGTCCTGGGATGTGAACCCTGTGGCATTCCCATGTGGGTGCAATTGTGTTACCAGTGCCACCAGCTGGCCCAAGAGACACTTTTAAAAGTGGAGAGGAGGACCTCTGTGATATGGCAGGATGGCACAGTGGGCTGTGACGCTAGTGCTCCATGGAATTGTGCCACCAACTCTATCGGTCTGGCTCGGGATGGATGGTGGACAGGCACCGAGAGGGTCTGGCTCTCCTAGAGTATGTGGAGTTGACACTGATGGACAGTGCCAGCTTTGTGGATGCACAACAGGGCCCTGTCTCTGAACAGTTCTGGGCATGGTTTAATGCGCTATGATCATCACGTGGAAACAGTTTTTAAACAGGAAGCTCTTTATTTTCGTTTTGCACTGGGGCCCGCAAATGATGTAGCCAGTCATGATGATAAAGGATATGTTCGTAGGGGTACTTACAACTAAAATGGTCTCGTTCAACGTCATTTGAAATCGTCCCTCCCTCTTTCCCCTGGTGGAGTGTCCTTTCTCCGAGTTTCTTAAGCACCATTCATAATCCTACAGGTGCCCCTTGTGGGCACTTAGCCAGTGCCAGGCACCACATCGAGGCCTCTCTATCCATTACGAAGCTGTTCATCTTCACAACGTCTCAGCGAATAGTGCTATCATCCCTGCATCTTACAGAGGTGGCGAAGTTAGGAAAGGTGCCCGAGGTCACAACTGCGAAGTGGAGGACCAGCATTCCACCTTCCACCTCCACCCACTCCCACAAGCTGCACTTCTGCACCATGCTGCCTCTGTGGACGCTTCCTCCGAGCCCGAATGTTCCAATGCGTACTTCAGACACCGTAGTGCTTATTACCTAAGTGCGGCGAGTGAAGGGCAACTTCGTGGGCCAGAATATTAATTACTGTGGCTCCTTTTCTCTCTTTCTTATACCTCACATTCAGTTCATCCACAAGTTCTGTGAACTCTGTTCCTGAAACCCTTGCACAGTCTGACTTCTCACAACTGCGGTCCAAGCCACTGCCATTTCTCCTGTGGATAACGTTTGTTCTCTGTGGAAGGCCAGAGAGCCTTTACAATGTGAGTGATCATGTCTCCCCTCTTCCGGTAGCTTCCTAACTGACCTGGAATAAAGCCTTGCGTGTGGCCTAAATGGCTTATGTAATGTAGCCTCCTTCCCCACTGCCATCCCATTGGAGTTTACTGCTCTAACCTCACTGGCTTTGGAGTTACTGTCTCTGTCTCTCTCAAGTGAACATGCACGTTCTAAGTCAAAAACCCCTAAAAAACAAAAAAGAACAAAATTAAACGCCCCCCCCCCCCAAGAATATCCTTTCTCAGGACCAGCAGATGGCATAATCATTATGTCGCTGGATTCCCATGTGGTCGACTGTGGTTCAAGTGTTTGACCCAGCCACTTAAAACTCATGCCAAGCATGTGTGTGTGTGTGTGTGTGTGCCCCCCAAATCCCAAGAGGTGAACAGAGGACAAGGTATTACAGCATAGCCATCTCCCCTGGAGGGTACTTTCTTGCTTCCTGTCTCTCTGTCTCTCTAGTGAGCACATGTGCCTTATAGGAAAATCTCCCTAGAAAGTAAAAAGAAACCCTTTCTCAGGAAGCCATGTGGTGGTTCCTCATGGCCTTTTACTCCTGGCACTCTCTGCTTGGGTGCTCCCAGTGACAAGGCTGTTCTGGACAATGCGTCTGAAATAGAGCTCACCTCTGTAGTCCTGCTTCGGCTCCATGCCCTGCACTTCAGTCCTTAGAAACAAGGTCATACACACGAACCAAAGATGATCTCTGTGGATTGGCCACCTGGGTGCTTTATATCCTCACTGTAGGCTGAGACCATCAACTCAAAGCCTGGCTGTGCCAAACTCAGATTTTTACACATCCAGTTATTTAAAAAACAGCCCAAATAAGTGGATTTTTTTAGTCCTTTACATGTTACTCACTGCTACTCCCTCATAAGACAGGGCCTGGTAGACTTAAGGCTCCCAGCTACGGCAGCCCTTGGGACCTAGACTCTCTGCCGTGCTCCTGAGCGACCCGCTTAGACCTGGAAGCTCCCTTTGCAGTTCTCCTTCTTGACCTCCTGGCCCTCCTCTCCTCTGGATAGGGACCCCCTGCCCCAAACTGTGCACAGTCTCAAGCTCTGGCAGCCTTCTGCTTTCCTGCAACCCTGTCTATGTGCCACCTGCTAAAGCTCACTGTGTGATACTGAAGCCTCTTGTGGTTACGTTGTTTCCCCTCGATCAGGCCCAGCTCCCCCGAATTCAACCCTTATCATGTACCCCCTTTATGCATGTTCTCTGTCTCCTCGATGTAAGTCTCAAAGAGCAGGGGTTTTGGCTTCCTCAATACCTGGAACATGACTCCACGCCACTAGGAGACATTTAATACACCTTTGGGTTTTTTTCTTATACTTTTTCTTTCTTCATGATAGAGCATATGTGCATGCATGTAAGAGAGACGAGAAGAGAAAAAAGAAGTACTCTCCACCGGGTTGATCATGCTGTAATCCCTTCTCCAGTGCTGCAGCCCCTGAGTTCACCGGCACTTGTACGTGTGCCCAGAGTGCTTCGGGCTGGCTGTGCTGGGGACTGGAACCTGGGGTCACCAGGTGGGTCTAGCTTCTCCTGAGAAGTGCATTATCACTGCAGTTGTGGAGCCGGTCCTAAAATATGTACTCGTTGAAGTAGCAAATGAATGGCTGAATCATTGCTCTTCATTTCCACCCAACCCCATTCCTTTACCCCGCCACCATTACTTCCAGTACTTGGTCCTCTTTCACAAGCCGGCAGAGCAGTCTATGGCCAACATCGCGGTGAGAAAGGTACGGGAAGTCGCAATGAGGAAGTCATTCCTAGATAAGGAAGCCGGATCGAAGCCGGACTAGACACGTTCTTGGCTGTGGTTTCCATTCTCCGCCTTGCCACTCCCAGCCCTGCTTCCTGACTTGGAAGAAAAGAAACACAGAACCTCGTTGTCCTGGTTCTTTCTACGTGCTGCTCTGAGTCAACCCTAACACCCACACCATGCCTCTCACCAAGATTTAGGTAAACACAGACACACCTCATCCTGTTAGCACAAACAACCCGTCTCTTGTAAGAGCCTTGGTGGGGAATTTAAGGTCCCCTCAACCGTGAGTCCAGTTTCAGGTGTGCTGTAATACTTACTAGCAAGCATTCATGCATCCTGAACTTTTAGAAAGAATATCGAACCTACTGTGCACTTGTGGGTAAAGCAATTTCAGTTGGCGCAGCTCAGCCTTTCCGAGGCCGCCCACTACGCGCTGAACCCCCTCCCACTAGAGGGCAGTGTGGCTGCAGCTCACTGGGTGCAGCGGCCCACACCGGGCTGTTCCCCGCGGTTTACTCCCAGGCTTTGTCATCGCTTTGAATTGCTCACTCCCTGGCATTTTAAATTCTAACCCAGACACCCACTGCTTATTCACACTGTCTTCTCACTCACAACTCCCACTAAGCCTCCTTTCCTCCTTCTCATGACCTCCCAGTTCCTGCCACCTCCCAGTGAACCTGGGCCACAGGGTCCCGCCCCAGAACCACACCTTCAGCACTTCGTTCCATTACTCCTGGGCCACTTTCCAGCTTCCAGTGTGTCCCGCCCCAAATCATCTCATTTCTTTTCTATTTGTGTACTCTGGGAGTGACAGTGACATTCCAGCCACACTCCTGCCCACCTTTATGCCAGAGTTCTGTCTGCTGATTGCTTTTCCTGTCCCTCAGTGACATGGTGACTCCACCACATCGTTCACGTCTCTGAGGTCATTCGGTACTTCCCTGAACACTTCATTTAAAATTTTAAGCCAGGGGGCCAGGCAGTGGTATGGGAGTAGGACACATGGCTGGGCTTGCATGCCAGGGCCTCCGTGTACACACCGGGTGCACACAGGCGTCCATGATCCAGACTGACCGAGGGTAGGGGTGGATCGTAAGCCAAGACCCTGATGGGGATGCTGACTGACTGTCTCTCTCGCATAGAAGAAACAAATGAACTTATAAAAAACATTTAAATCACAATTCCCTCCCAACCTCTGATATCCTTTAGTCTGACCTGTCACTTCTCTGCAGCCTCTCACCTTCCGTTCCATCTCACTCACTAATGAAGTCACGACCATCCCTTTGTACCTGTGGGGATGAGGTCCAGGATCTCGCACAGGTACTGAAACCCAAGGATGCTCACATCTCTGGTATAAACCGTGTAGTATGTGTAAGTGCACACCCTCCTGCAGACACCAGACCAGTTCTGTGTCACGACACCTGACGCGAGCAATGCTATGGAAACAGCCCAGCCTTACTGCATTTCTAAATTTGTATTATTTTAAATAGACATATATTGCTACTTTTTTATTGTCTCTCTCACCCTAATTTTTTTAATCTGTGGATTCTGGACTGGGGATATGGAGGGATTACTATATTTATTCTATATTTTCAGTTCTTCTCCCTAACCGGAATATTTCCCAAAGGCAAGTTTTTTTCTGTTTTGTTCACTACTATATCCTCACTTCTCAAAATGGTGTCAGCATAGGATGGATGCTCGATAAAAACCTTTTAAATGCATACACAAGGGAACAACTGGTTTTCAAGATCAGCCACATGGGCCTTTGTCCAAGGCTTAGACAGCCATCCGCGGCTCTGTAGTTCTCTCTCCCACTACAAAGGTGTCTCGCCGGTAACATTCTCCTCCTCATTAGACATGACCTCTGGGAGTATCTCATCATTAAAACACAGAGGAAACTGGCCACAGGCCTCCCCAGTTCTCTTCTTTTCCAAAAGCATGTCCAGGTCCACCTGCTTAGCCTCCTTCTCTTTCCTGGGAGTACAGACACGTGTCCTTTCAAAATCTGTCCCTTCCACCTTGGCTTTGATCGTCTGCCCTCCGAATTTTTCAGGAGGTAGGGTGCTCCGCCAATGTCTGGCAATCGAGTAGGGTTGCTACCTGAAGGAAATATGGTTCTTTCTGTGAGAAGAAATGAGAAAAAGAGTATTTCCTGGGGGAGAGAGAAAAGCTCGGAAGAAGAGCTAGGGAGTTCTGAGTGTGCCCACTAGACCAGGCCCCTTTGGACCCAGCCACAGGGGTTCTGAAAGTGTGCCTGAGAGAGGATGCAAAGACGGGAGGTTTAGGTATCTGAATTGCCTAAGGCTAGGGGCTCAGGCCTGAGAAGGGAGGGAGCTGCCACATGGGAAGGACACTGGGGAAGAGAGAAATCTCCGAATGGAGTGAGCTGAGGCCAAGCTCCAGGGGAAGAGGTGGGAACGAGGTCTCCACCTTTTTTTCTTCCTAAAGTGGCAGGTGCACAGGGCTAGGGTACAGGTGGTACCTCACCAGCAACCTCACAGACCTGTGCTCCTCTTAGGCCCGCTTCCCCCAAGTTTCCAAGGATTAGTAGCGGCCGCTGGAGAATTAGTGCCACCTCGTGGCTGAAACGGTAACTACAGCCGCGGTGACCAGGACGTCTAATTCTCTTCCCCTCCCACGCTTGCGCTCAGGTGCTAGCAAGTGACCTGGGTTTGAGCAAGCTCTGGGATGCTTAGTATGATCATCCAGAAGTAGAGAATGGACGAGGAGAACGTGTTAAGGAAGGAAGTGATTATTGTAATAACAAGATAATGACTTCATTATTTTTAGTGTTGAAGCAGGTGTGACATTTTATACTCGATGAAAATGGAACAGTTACGTCCTTTCTCTCTTTTTTTTTTTTTTTTTTTGAGAGATT
>NW_006159559.1:3048627-3049098 GCF_000334495.1 Tupaia belangeri chinensis | reverse complement strand
CACGAACCGCGGTCAACTACGTGGGAGTCCAGCGACATAGCCATTACGCTAACTGCTGGTTCCCCGTCCTTTCTTTCTTGAATCTTCAGTTTCTCCTTTTTACCAGTTCCATCTTTCCCACCATGAAAATAAGTCAATTCTGTTTTTTGTTTTTGTTTTTTACTTTAGGGCATATACACTTGCCAGAGAGAGACAGAGAGACAGAGACTGTGAGAAGGAAAGTGAGATGGCTACACTACAATCCCTTTTTCTCCATTCTCTTCTCCTCCCACGATCTTGGGCACTCATGCACACACGCTTGGTGTGATTTTCTTTTCTTTTCTTTTTGGAGAGTTTTTTCTTTTTTTTTCTGTTGCTATAGGGCACATGCGCTCACCAGAAAGATAGAGAGAGACAGAGAGACAGAAAGCGAGAAATCACCCCCCCCAGGGGAGATGGCCACGCTGCAATCCCTTCTCCTCCATTCTCCTC
>NW_006159559.1:3046027-3048590 GCF_000334495.1 Tupaia belangeri chinensis | reverse complement strand
GGTTTAAGGCCACCACGTCCGGGACTCGAACTACAGTCGACTACGTGGGAGTTCAGCAACATAGCCATTACGCTAACTGCTGGTCCCTGCTTGGTGTGATTTTCAAGCCACTGGGTCTGGGACCTGAACCATAGTTGGTCATGTGGGAAGAAGAATAAAACTCAAAAGTTAATTTGGCAATTAGGAAATCATTGATAAGTTTTCCCTAGCATCTCTGAGAAGTAGAAGGGATGGCTCATTGAATAGGTTGAAGAATGAATGGAAAGAAAAATGAATTGGTGTTCATTTTGCCAGGGAGCTTGGAGTCTCATGGTGGGGAGGAATGGTGGCCACAGGGGCCTACATGGTGATTTGTCAATGACAGAGACACAAACACATTTGTAGATCGTAGTTTGACTGGAGGGAAAGGTGAAAAATGAGAGGCAGAGTCAGGAGAGAAGTCATGACTACAAGGAGGTGCCAGAGAGACAGGTCAAGGGTTACCTTAGAGCAGAGAAGAGATACGCTTTCTGTAAGATTGTACAGAACGAGGTAAGGTTGCAGTTATAGATGTGCTATCAGCCCATTTTTTTTCAACTGAGTGTACTTGTACATAGAAACAGCTATACTAGAAACATTTTAGGTTTTTTTTTTTTTTGTCACGTAACTAGACATGGTGCAAGGAGTTTTTTGGTTTGGTTTTAAGTTTGTGTTATTCATGATAAAGTATACCTGTGCATGCACAAAAGAGAGAAAGGGAGAGAGAGAGAAGGAGAAGTACGTAGGGTCTTGGCGAAATGCAGTCTCCCTTCCTGGCCCCCCAGCTCATCAGGATCTTGGGTGCCATGTATGCCCAGCAGGTTTTCAAGCCCCCACGGATCTGAACCCATGGTTGACCATGTGGCTTCCAGCACTGTGGCCCCATTTGCTGTGGATTGTGCCACCAGGCTGGGTCTAGTAGGGAGTTTTGCGTAAGTTCACTCCTAAGCCTTTGAGAAGTTTGTTCAGTCCCTCAGTTTTCAGTCATCTGCAGAAGTGAGGTGCTGGGTTGTAGCCAGTGACAAGCAGTCCAAGGAAAGAAATCTTCTCTTGTTTATTTATTTATTTAGAATTTTGTTGTTGTTGGGTACATGCACTCAACAGAGAGAGACAGAGAGAGGGAAAGTGAGAACGCACCCTCCAGGGGAGATAGCCAAGCCACCATCCCTCCTCCTTCATTCTCCTCTCAGGATTTTGGGCACACACCCACACACGCACACACACACACTCAGTGTGATTTTCAAGCCAGGACTTGAACTGTGGTCAGCATGTGTGAATCCCGTACCTTAACCACCATGCCACCTGCTGGCCCCTAGTTAGAAGTTTTTTTTGCCATCGTTCTTTCATTGTGACTATATTTCAGATATATTTATGTTTATTTACCTGAAATATAATCACATTTTATGACTTGTCAGTGTGATGAACCAAAAAAGTTTAGGAAAGTGTGATTGTCTAGGGATTTGACTAAGAGTAAGTGGGAAAACAAATGCCATTTTCAGGTCAGAGGGTCTCAGAGGTGATGATGGAAACCGTCTGCCTAAGCGAGGAATGGGAATTGTCGGATCAAAGGAGGTGGAGAAAAGGTTTTAGGAGCCAGGCTTCAGGAGGCCTGTCTGGGGCAGGGAGTAGCACATGCAGACTGTGTGGGCAAGGGGCCAGCTGTGTGGACACGGCGGAGTGCCGGGGACCGTACAGGAACAGCTGGAGCCACTCGTCTACTCCGAGAAAGTGTGGGCCTGGCTGGCCAGAGCGCCCAGCTTTTCAAAAGAAGCCAGGTATTCGCATTTTATGGAAAATCTTTTCAGTTTTTAAAAAATTAAGTAAGTTTGGGGCCAGCAGGTGATATAGTGGTTAAGGTGCTGGACTCCTACGTGGTCAACCATAGTTAAAGTCCCAGGCCTGGTGGCTTGAAACTCACATTGGGCATGTGTGCATGCATGCTCAGAATCCCGAGAAGAGAATGGAGGAGAGGGGATTATGGCATGGCCATTTCCCTTGGGGGCTGACTCCTCACTTTCTGTCTCTCTGTATCTCTCTGTCACTCTGGTGAGCCCACATGCCCAATAGAAAAAATTTCTCGAAAACCTCAAAACACTTAAGTTCTTTTTAAAAATATTTAATTGTATTTATTTATTTATTCATTTATTTTTAATTTGACCAGACACACAGACACACACACACACACACACACAGAGAGAGAGAGAGAGAGAGAGAAAGTGGGCAAGCAAGCTGCCAGGTCCGGGACTCAAACTGTGATCGGCCATGTGAGAATACAGTGCCTTGGGACCAGCAGTTAGCGTAATGGCTGTGTCGCTGGACTGCGGTTGGAGTCCCGGACTCAGTGGCTTGAAACGCCAGGCGCGTGCGTGCGTGCCCAAGATCCTGAGAGGAGAATGGAGGAGAAGGGATTGCAGCGTGGCCATCCCCCCTGGGGGGGGTGATTTCTCTCTATCTCTCTGTTTTTCTGGCGAGCACACGCGTCCTATAGCAAAAACCCCTCTTAAAAAAAAAAAAAAAAAGAAACCCACCCCCTAAACCCCCCCAC
>NW_006159559.1:3035760-3045672 GCF_000334495.1 Tupaia belangeri chinensis | reverse complement strand
GAGTTTGAGATAGGAAAATCAGATTTTAGATCCCAGCATGCAAAGTCTGTTGCCTCTTTGGAGCAGAATAGGTTTAGTCCCCTGAACGCAGAGGCCGGCTGTACTGACTTTCATGTTCTCAGAACCTAGCCTGGCTTTTATAGGGTCCCGATGTTGAATCAGCTAGTTAATGTGTCAGACTTCAAATATTCTGTTTCCTCAGGGGAAGATCAGTGAAATTCATTTGGTGGGCTCTGCAAACTGAAAGCTCCTAAACACAATTTTCTTAATTTCTATTTAAGTGTTCTTTGGTTATCTAAAAGAATTAAGCAGTTATTTAGTTCAGAGCCAAAAATTTTAAGTAAAATAGCTCAAGCTAATTTTTTTTTCTAAATTGCTTCTTTAATTCCCCACAATGTGGTTTTATCCTTTTATGCATGATATAAAGCCAAATTCAATATTTAATTAAAATTCAAGATCTTTACGAGAACATAGGAGCTATTTTCTTTATGAGCTCTTTCTTTGGAAACTAGATAAAACATGTTTAAATATGTTTTGTGTCAAAAATGAAATTTGGGGTTGTCAGTATTTAACTATTTTACTGACTATAATATAATAAAGCACTTTGTCCCCAGTTTCTGGCATACAGCTCCTAAAACTCCTGAAATCTCCAGAGCTAATAAACTCATTGGTGGTTGGAGATCCCTAGATCCTTTCAGAACGGGGACTGGTGGAGACTGGGCACCGGAAAGACCAAGTCTTGACTAGAAGTTTGAAATTTTCAGTCTCATCCCACCTCTGGGTAGGGGAGAGGGACTGGAATTAATTACTAAAAGATCAGTGGCTTAATCTACTATGCTTATGCAATGAAACCTCCATAAAGACTCTTAATTCAGAGAGCTTCCAGGTTGGTGTACACACCGAAGTTCGGGATGTATTCTCCCCGCTTCTGGCCCACTCTTTTTCCTATATTTGACTGTTCCTGAGTTGTATCTTAATAATAAGCCAGTAGTAACATGGTTTCTAGAATTATGTAAGTCCCTCTAGCAAACTATGGAACTTGAAGGCGTATAATGGGAACATCCAGTTTCAGAAGTGTGGTGGCTGTAGGTTTATGATTGACATCTGAAGTGAGAACCATCTTGAGATTTTTTTTTTTTAGAATTATTAGTTTAATCTTATTTATTGTTATTATTTTTCAATTTGACCAGAGAGAGAGAGAGAGAGAGAAAGCAAGCCACCAGGTCTGAGACTTAAACCGTGGTCAGCCATGTGGGGGGCGAGAACCTTAACCATCACACCATCTGTCGGCTCCGAGACTGAGATCTTTTTTACAAAATTTTTTTCCTATGTATGTATGTATGTAAGTAAGTATTCTCAGAGGGTGCATATGCTCACCAAAAGCAGAGAGAGAAAACACCCCCTCATGGTGCGATCTTTTCTCTTCTATTCCTCTATTCTTTTTTTTTTTTTACATTTTTTAATACATTCAATTACATTATTTAGCTTACAAGGTGGTCTTTAAATATAGGAACATTTCTCCCCGGTCAAGTTGATCAAAATATAACAACACTACCTCTCTGTCTCAACAATGCTGTCTCCGTATCCCTCCTCCAAATGTTCTTCCCCAGGCCCCACTCCTCCACACACACCACATCTGGCATTCACATCCACCTCTTGTGTTTGTACATCCTTTAGCCCGTCAGTTTCAGTTATAGAGTGCAGACACTCAGTATGTATTAAGTGAGGACATACAGTGTCTCTCTTTCATAGCCTGGCTTGCTTCACTCAACAGTAAATCTTGCATATTCTTCCACTTTCTGTCAAAAGTCAGGGTTTTGTTGTGCTTAATGGCTGAGTAGTATTCTGTTGGGATCTTGAGCATGCTTTCACACAGGCCCAGCTCCCAGCACCCAGAATGTCATTCAATCCACCAGGGCTGGGATTAGAACTGCGGTTGACTATGTGGGATCCAACTCCCTTAGTACAGTGCTTAACTGCTGTGCAATGGGGCAAGCCCAGGACTGAGACTTTAATTGCAGAATCTGCTGCTAACTCTAGGTAGGTAGTGTTAGAACTGACTTAAATTTTTTGGACACATGCTTGATGTGAGAAATGTTGTGAGTGAAAGGAACTCACCAATATTAGACTGAAATATAATTGGATTATAAAACAATTCTATGTAGCTCACAAATTTTCTTTCAATCAATAAATGTTAAAAAAAAGTATAATTATTCAAGATTCTAGCTAATCCAAGTGGCAAATGGTTTTTTTTTTTAAAAAAAAAAAAAAAAGACTGAGAAATGTGTCATCTTATTAATGAGGTTTCTTTCCAAACTCAATGATAGCTAATGTTGTATAAGAATAAGAATCTGGAGGCTGGCAGGTGGTGTGGTGGTTAAGGGCATTAGAATCCCACAGGGCTGACCACGGTTCGAGTCCTGAACCTGGTGGTTTGCTTTCTCACTTTCCCTCTCTCTCTTTCTCTCGCTCTCCTTTTCTCTGTTCTCTCTGGCCAAATTAAAATAAGTAAATGAAGTTAAATAAAATAATTCTATAAAAAGATAAGAATCTGAAAGAAATTCAACAGACATGAAAATATACAAAAGTACCAGTGTTTTAGAACTGAAAAGGGACCTTTAAGACCCTCTGCTCTCTTTGAGAACAATTGACAGATAAGACCTAAAGCTCAAAAAATAAAGAACTCTGTCTACCAAAAGGCATCTAGGGAAAGTTGAGTTATAAACGTGTACCTCCCAGTCCTACATAAGTCTCCCCGCTCACCCCAGAAGGCTCCCAAAGGCAGAAGTTGTTATAGGCAAGAATGAGCAACTTCTACCCCACCAAGCAACCATTTGCTCTGGACTCATTTGCAGTTTCTCTTTTATCTCCTTCAGAATCCCAGATCTACTCCAGTCCTCCAGAGCCCCCTTCGTTGATTTAGGACTCAGTTTACCTGCAGAGATTTCAGCTCTGTTCTCGCCTTTGATTTTTTAGAGTTTGATGGGGGTTTAGGAAATGCCACCCCAATATATGTCACCTTGATGATTGAGAAAACAGCAGAGACAAGAAGTTCACTCTCATTTTCTGCCGCCTTTCTCCCCTGAAGCAGGTCCGAAGACCCTCATTCAGGAGGTAGCCTCCTCCTACCCAGAAGAGAGGAACATCTCTATTGAGGAAGACACAGACGCCAAGAAGAATCAGAGCAGATAGGCCTTGCTAAGTTCCCCCAGTTTGTTACCATTAGACCGTACCCTTCTGTCTAACCATTTTTCTCCATGGCTGTTTGCTTTTTATTAAACCTAGGGAAGGGTTAAACAAGTTAAACCCTTTTTTTTTAAGTTCTTCATTTCTTTATGACAACTCCCTTATCACAGACAACTCATATTAAATAAGTATGTATGCTCTTCTTTTGTTAAGCTGTCTTTTTGAAGGAAGGAAAAATTCCCCCTGTCCTATGCAGGATCTTAGCTGTTCTGGATCAAAATTCTCTGCTCTTCCCATGAACCTAAGGACAGGGCCAGCCTCACAGAGCAGGGGAGTGGAAACTCAAACACAGAGTCTATCTCATATTTCAAGTCAGACTGGTGAGAGTTCATTTTCAAGGTGGGTGGTTATGTTCTCAGTGCCTTGTGCTCTTTAATCATCATTATTATTATTACTATTTTAATTTGACCAGAGAAACAGACAGAGAGAGAAAGAGAGAGAGAGAGAAAGAGAAAGGAAGACACCGGGACTCAAACACGGTCAGTCATGTGGGAGTCAAGCACCCCAACCACTATGCCACCTGCCAGCCTCTCCCCCCAGCCCAGTTTCTTGTGCTCTTAAAGCCAGAGTCCCAAGTCCAGAGGGATCTTTCAGTCCATGTCATGAACTAACCTGTGATGCCTGATTTACTTCAGTAATCCCTGTCAGGTCTCCAGTGGAGTGTAAATAAACCCAGCATCCGGAAATACCCATTTTCCTCTAGAAAATACCAACTCTTAGAAACTTTTTTGTTTGTTTGTTTTAGATTCGTAGAAAACATTTATTTATTTATCTATTTATTTGTTGTGATTTTCAGGCCACCAGGTCCAGAACTTGGACTGCAGTTGGCCATGTGGGACTCCAGCGTCTCAACCACTATGCCACCTGCCGGCCCCGCTGAGGTAAAATGTGTGCCTCTGAGGCTACTGTCAAGGAGTCTGCAATGAATTCTTCCCTCACCCCACCTCCAGGACAGCATCCCCCCCACACACGTACACGCTTGCAGTAACCCTTTTGAAGAGTCTCTCTTTACTAAATCTGGATTCGCTTTTATTTGAAAGAGCCACTTGTATCAGTTCTGCCTGTCCTTGCATTCTCTCCATGGGGACACTCATTTTTGTCCCTGAGGGACAAAATGTAGTTTGGGCAGGGGTGAAACAGATCTTACTCTTTTCATACATCAAGCACACACACACACACACACCCCCACACACACTCACGACAACAAACAGATTTCTAGCAAATATACTGTATTAAAACTTGATAGTAGAGGTGAGGAAATTAGAATTAAAATACCTAAAAAGGCTTTTTAGGGAGGATACTGTGAACAATGTTGAGAATTGCTGGCTGGTACTAACTTTCCACGTAAGAACACTTTGCATGTTCTCAGGCAGTTGTCCTATTCCCCCTCTGTCTTCTCATTTGTCTCTTTAATTAGCTCTTCCTATGACATCATTTTCAGGTCCCTCCCTGTCTTAGTCACGCCTCTCAGAATTCTGTCTACATAGGTGAATCCGAAGTATGAGGTTTACAAGCATGAGGCACTGAAGCCAAAGCTATGGTTGAAAAGTCCAGGACAGTATTGAATGGAACCTTCACATGTTGGGAACCACAGAATTATTGAGATCAGTGGTTCCAATGACATTGTGGTACTTCCTGTTCTCAGCAAAAGTGTCCTACCTAGCCGCCATTCCTGTCTGAGCTGTGGGAGGGCAGGGCAGCTACCTTAAGCAGGGGCCTCTGACTCCCTCTAGGCGAACACGAGAGACCCCTCCTTTGGCCACCCTCACCCCACCCCTGCCTCCCACTTCAAGAGCCGTGAGAGAGGGAAATGCCCAATACTCCCATACTATCTGACTGGACCCACTGACTGGAGCTTGCATTGCCATTTGGGTCCTTCTGAGATACCATCATGGCAGCTCTAGGTAACTATCACCATGACATGGGCACAACTCCCACACTGCTCAGATCTTTAATCCAATTCATCTCTCACTTTTCTCTTCCCTCTCAAAGACTGTGAACTCTGGAACTGAACTAGAGGGAACAAATATCCCCAAAATCAAATCCCTCAAATACTCAAATGCACGTCCTTTCTTTAACTGACTCCCGGCTGTTCCTGGGGGACACTTCTGCAGCCTCTCAGTTCAGGGTTGTTTCCCCTCTGACATTGCCTGGAACGAGGACGCTCTTTCCTTACCACTATCTCTGTTTCCAAGTCCTCTCCTCCTTCTTCCTCCTTCAAAATCCCCAGCACTGGCCTTGTCCGTGAGTGCCCTCGTTCACCAGAGACTTGGCCTTCAGTTCTGCATGCCCTTCTTCGCCCCTGCGCTTGTCATTACTGATGACTTACCCTCACTCCTCTCTTCTAGCCCCTTGATTTGACGTAACCTTTCTCGCTCACTCCCTAAAGCATCAGTATCTAGGTCTTACTCCAGATCTTGTCATCGCCATTTCTAAAATTCTGTTTTATGTACCCTCTCTTGCCCAACACCTCAAGTTCTTCTGTCTGGTTTGTGTTTATACCTGCTTCAACAATTCTCCAATTTTACTAAGCTCTCCAATCCACTACTGGCCCTTGACCACCCACAATCCAGCCAGTCTTTTCTTCTCACCTTAATCAACTTGGATCCCATAGCCCAATATGATTATCACTCCCTTGTCTTACCCCGTTGCCTTATTCCCACAGAAACGCCATTCTTTGTTTAAATCCAGCTGGCTGGTTTCTGGGCCTGCACATGCGCAGCCTGAAGTTGCTGGACAAAGACCACACAAGCAGCCTGGCTCCTGGTTTTACTTGAAGTTCATGGCTAAAAATGGGCAAGCATCAAGACTATTTGGGACAGTCATGATTCTCCACTTACCTAGTTATTTATCCACCTTTACCTCTTTCCTTAAATATCCCAGCATCCTTTTGTATCTCCACTCCATCTCTAACTGGTACTCTCCCTTTGTTTCTGTGCACCGTAACTAACAGTACCTCCGACCTCCTGCTGCAGTGCACACGGTGCCCGCTACTGCGTACCTGGAGCGTCTCCTCTCTCCTCTCTTCTCTTCCTGCAGCTTTCTCTTTCCTGCACCATCCACTTTTCTCCCTGGAAGCTACACATACACTCTAGAATACACTACCTTTAAAATCCCTCTGTGCCTTGGTCCAGCATCCTCATATCAGGCGCTCTCTCAGTCAATCTTATTCCTTTTCCTATGGCATTTCATCTAGTTTCTTGCCATAAATACAGTCCTGAGGTCACTCTTGAAGTTTCCATCTCCCGCCTTGACTTTTACCCTAAACTCTACACAACTATCTGCTAACTTAATGTATCCAGTTGGATGTTTAATAGGAATCCCTAACACCAAGCCCAAATCTTATAAACGTCAATAAATAGAACCACAATCCATTCAGTGTTTTAAGCCTAAATTAGGGAATGAGCAGAATCCGTCCACACTCTCCTCTCCACTGACACCACCTCATTTAAGTTACCCCCGTCTACCTGGACTATGGCAATAACCTTTTAGCTAGTGCCCTGAATCAAATCTTGCTCCATTTCCACGAGATACTTGTTTTCTTAAGCAACAACTATTATGTAAACAAAACCATGTCATATTTCAATTTAAAATATTTTGTCATGTAATGTTTCCACTAAAAATAAATTCCTCTTCACTGCACTTCCAAGCCCATGTACTTTCCACTGCATCACACCAACGTTCAACCCGTGCCACTGCAAATAGGTTTTCCCAGCCATCTTCTATCTGAAGTTGGCGCTGCCTTCCCCCAGACCTGTTTCACCTCAGCACTCTGTCTACTTCATTCACAGCTAAGACTGACTTACACATTTTTCTTATTTATTTACATGTCTGCAATGCATTTTAAGCTTTATGAGGGCAGAAACTTTCTCCATCCCACTCAGAACCTGGAAGCTGTGAAGTGAGCCACAAATATCGTGCCATCGGGAAAAGTCATGACATACTTTTCTATGCAAATGACCTAATATTTCTTGCAGAAATGAATCACACAATTCAGGCTCACATTAGACTTTGGGGGCACTGTCGTCATTACTTGCCCCGACTAATCCATAGTGCTTTTTCCTTAGCACTATTGCTAGTTAATTTATCTTCGTCTTCTTGGTAGCCAAGTCAGTGGTTCTGCCTCCGAATCTATGTTTAACATTGATAAAGGAGATCATTTGGAAAGCATAACAGTCTATTTCCCAAACAGCCTATTTTAAAAAAGAGATTCGAGAACAATATATGCATATGTATGTTCCTATTTGATATTTCACTCATCATTCAAGCTTCTATCGTAAGAGAGGTGCTATGTTGAGGGATATGTAAGACACGCATTTCTATATGCTTCCATGTGTAATTGTGCATATAGAGAGATGTAGACATAGATCTGTACCCTCCCTTAAATATAAATAAACAGATACTGATCATCACAATAGGAAAAGAAAAAGGAATCAAAGTCTCAACCAAAATAAACAGACTAGTAAAACTGAGAACAGAAAGAAGAGCTATGAGAAATTGGTTACAGTCTTCATTGCTGATCCCACAATCCTAAAGCATAGAGTTTTCATACGCTTTAGAAATAATCACATACCGCCTTTATCACAGAGTTTGGCACAAAATATGGGACCAGTGCAAGGAGATATCTCGAGTGATGGTTTCTTCTCATTGTGTGATGGTCTGATTTGCCACTACTTCTGGGTAAAGGGCCTTGCTCTGCAGAGTTTAAGGAGGTCTTCCGGTGGTCTGTGCTTAGGGGAAGCTTCCCTTCATTACAACTGCCCCTCTAAGGATTTCCAAAGCCTGTATCCCAAGCTCTCCACAGGTTCTCAGAGTAGTTTAATTAATTTATAAAAGGAGAGTGACAAGTGTCTAGATCATTATTAGTTATTGGGGCCCCTTTGTCTCCTTCACTCACCATTCTTCTTCATTATCTGGCTCCTTTCACATCTGTACTAGACTTTGCATAAACTAACTCCTTTAATCATCAAAGAAATTCTTTTTTTAAAAAATTATTTTTATTTAACTTTATTTATTCATTCATTCATTTATTTGTTTCAATTTGACCAGAGAGGGATAGAGTGAGAGAGAGAGAGAAAGAGAGAGAGAGAAAGCAAGCTGCCAGGTCCAGGCCTTGAACCACAGTGGGCCATGTGGGAGTCCAGCACCTTTAATTACCAAACCACCTTCCAGCCCCAGTTCTCAAAGAAATTCTATCTTGAGGGGCCACTACACTCGGCTACTCAAGCCATGCGTTCCACAACTCTGGAGCGTCTATTCACATAGCAAATCAGAATATCAATATCATCTCTCTCAGGAGCAAAAACTCAGACTCTGAGAGATTCAATAATAAATCTAATCCAGGCATCACCCACTTTTGGAAGCTTAGCTGGTAGGAATAGTATAATACAGTGAATGCACACCCATGTATTGTTTTCTAATATTTTAAAAAATTAGGCCATTCAAGGAATAGACTTCATTTGCCTTCTAAATTAATTGCCTTTATCAGTGTTGTACATACATTAGAAAGCAAAGTATCTGTAGTTGTCTAGCAAGAAAACAGGTAACTGAATTAACTAGAATGCTAGTTATAGCTGAAATTTGAGATTTGTAACAAAATACTAGGGTAAGTCCCAGTTCAAAGGAACTATCAGTTACAACAGAAGTCTGATATTGGTTAACTCTGTGCTATCTTGGATCTGTAAATATTGCACAATTAATTAGTTTTTAGCTTCATCTCCTCTAGCAGATCCTAACCTTCAGCGCAGAGGTTTACTTTTCTTTGTCTATGTAATTCTTAGAAAAGTGCTTGGCATTTATTAGATACTTAAGAATTTTATGTTTAATTAAATGGTAATAAAGGTCACATATTACTAAACCCAGCTTTACTGTATTTCAAAACCACTGTCTACTCTTCCACATAACTTTTAACCTGGTGGGACAAGGTTAATCAACATCATAGATGTGCTAATATTGCCTCCCAAAATTGCATGCAAACTTTCGTATATATCTAAGTTCGGGATTATTTTCAGCAGTGGATATTTAAAGCTTTGATCAGATCTATAAATGTTTCCATGACCCCCCCCAAAACTAGGAATCATTGTACAGTTGTATTTAATTCTTAACTGAAGTGATGGTTCTCCAAAGCTCCAGCGCTGGCTTGGAAGTCTTGCATTAGTCATGCTACAGCTGAGCACTGCTCATTCTCTCTCTGCTCTGACGTGGATGTACTCGTTTGTCCAATAGTGGTATCTGCCCTTTTTCCCTGGCTTCTCGGTACCTGAACCTTAAATCTGTCACCTCAGTTTGAAATAAATGGATGGTTTTGTTTGTGGTTTTCAAAATTGAGATAAAATTGACATAACTTAAAATTAATCATTTTAAGGTATACAGTTAAGTGTAATTTAATACATTTACAACATTGTGCAAATCTCACCTCTTTCTGTTGGGTCCTTGGGAAAGTCAAGATGCATTTTTGCATAGAAAAACACATCATGACTTTTCTGACAACTCAATAGTTCTAAAGCATTTTCATGCACCCCTCCCTCTAAAAACTCCTTCCCACTCAGCACTCCCCATTAGCTTCTGAACCAGGCCCCTGGAAACCACTGATCTGCTTTATCTAATGGATTTATCTGTTCTGGCTATTTCATACAAATATACTAGCTTCTATCATTGGCACGTTCC
>NW_006159559.1:3006914-3035729 GCF_000334495.1 Tupaia belangeri chinensis | reverse complement strand
CTACACGCATCCACATTGTAGAATGCATTAGCACGGTACTTCATTTTTTTTTTTTAAGCTGAATTCTATTGTGTGCATATAGCACATTTAAAAAAATCCCTTCATCAGGTGATGAACATTTGGGTTGTTTCTACCTTTCGGCTATTGTGAATAATGCTGCTGCCATGAACATTTGTTTCAAGCATTTTTTTTTGAGTATATAAAAGTGAAATTGCTGGGTTATATGGTAGTTCTATATTTAACTGTGAAAGGAATATCTAAACTGTTTTCCACTGTGTCTACATTATTTTACTTTCCAACCAGCACTATATGATGATTCTAATATTGCCACATCTTTTCAACTCATTTTTCCTCTTTTTTTAATTATAGAAATACTACAGATACTACAAAATAGTATCTCACTGGTTTGATTTGTACTTCCATAATGATTAAAGCTATAGGGTATGTGCACTCTCTGGAGAGACAGAGAGAGACCGAAAGCAAGAAATCAGCCCCCAGGGGCCTAGCCATACCTCAATCTCTTTTCCTCCATTCTTCTCTTAGGATCGTGCACCCTGCTTGAGATTTTTAAACTGCAGGGTCTGGGATTTGAACCGTGGTCAACAATGTGGGAGTCCAGCAATATAACCATTATGCCATCTGCTGGTCCTGATCCATTTTTTTTTTTCTTTATAATTTCACCAGAAAGAGACAAACAGACAGATTGAGAGGGAAACAGAGAAAGCTCCTCCCCTCTCATGGGGCATGGTCATACTGCGATCCCTTTTCCTCCATTTCTCCATCATGTTGGGATTTCGAATGTGCAAGCACATGTGCCTGGCATGTTTCTCAAGCTTCTGGGGCTGGAATTCAAATATGCTTGGTCATGTGGGATCCACCTGCCTTAACCACCAGCCCATAGGACTGGCCTGACTTTTTATTCATTTAGAATTAATTTTTGTGTTTCTTATAAGGTGGGGGGGTCCAGTTTCACTGTTTTGCATATAGTCATCCCAACACATATGTTGAAAAAATTGTTCTTTCCCTTTGAATGGTCTTGGCAATCTTGTTGAAAATCAAGTGGCCATGGAACTATGGGTTTATTTCTGGACTCCAATTCTATTCCAATTATTAGTGTGTATATTCTTTTACTGGGTCCACTTTATTTTGTTACTGTAGCTTCATAGTAAGTTTTGAAATCTGAAATTATGAATCTTCCAAATTTGTTTTTCTTTTTCTAGATTGTTTCGGCTATTCTGAATTTTTGCAATCCCATATGAATTTTATAATTAGCTTTCCTAATACCTTGAGAATTATACTTTTTAAAAGGATTGCACCGAATCCATAGATCAGTTTGGATACTATTGTGATTTTAGCAAGGTTCCAATCCATGAGTGCAAGTTGTTGTTTCATTTATTTTCATTTATTTGAAATTTATTTTATTCTTTTAGCAATATTTGTAGTTTACAATGTACAGATTTTAAATTTTCTTCGTTAAATTGCTTTCTAAGTATTTTATTCTTTTTGATACTATGGTAAATGAAATTGCTTTCTTAATTTATTTTCAGATTATTCATCACTATATAAAAATAAAACTGATTTTTGAGTGTGGATCTTGTGTCCTGCAACTTAGCCAAATTCACTTATTAGCTCTAGATTATTTAGGATTTTCTGTATATAAGATCATGTCATCTTCAAATAAAGATAACTGTTTGTCTTCCTTTACAATTTGAATGCCTTTTATTTCTTTTTCTTTCTTAATTGTTCTGGCTTGAACTTCTAGTGCAGAATTGAATATAAGTAGTAAAGCCCAGCCCCTGTGGGGCAGCCGCAGTGTACCAGACTGTGAAAATGGAGGCCACATGCCAACCATGGTTTGAATTACTGGCCCTGTCAGCTAGAAAAAACACAAAGGGTGCCCACACGTGCCCAGAATCTTGGCGGGCTGTAGAACTGGGGGAAGGGAGTTGCAGTGTGACCGAGCCATGTGGAAGGTCCTTCTCTTGTGCATACTCTATCATGAATTGAGAAAAAATGTAGATGAAAGCTGGTACTGATTTATTTCTTCCATAAGCAAGAAAGACAGATAGATAGCACTTCTAGCAGTGGTTTGGTGGCACTATTCACCCAGCCTCAGTCAGTCCCTGACCATGCGTGCCTAGAATACTTACGGAGGTCTCTGGATATGAACTGAGAACCTTTCTATGAGGGTCAGCATCATAGAACATTGAATTTTACCACTAAGCCACTGTTTGGCCTTTAGTTTGATTTATTTAATGCCAATCCTCTACAATCATACTCAGAATTTTAAGGTGATCTTTAACATGACCTTGAGGGTTCACTTTCAGCTCTAAAACTCGCCTTGAATTTGCAGAGGTAAAGCCCTCTGAGATCAAGCTTAGGTACACTGTTATCCCCTCAACATCTCTATGTCCAGCTACCTTGCTATTTCTCAGTTTCTGAATTAGGCTGGCATCCATGACTCAATGTTATCTCTGGTTCACTGGGCTCCTGGCATGATCCCTCTTTTGTTTTGGTTCTCATTAGCTGGCCTTCAACCTGGCTATGAATTTTCCTGCCCCACAGCCAGAATATCTTGGGTTCATGTCTTGGCCTCTCCATGTTGTGCTCCATGATTGTTGTAAGATAGCTAACCATGGGAATTCAGTCTAATGGCCAACTATTGCTGTGTCCAGATGCAAATCCTGCATCTTCACGGCTTTTTCAACCTCAGTTTGGCCCACTTATGTCATTTTCACTCTTCCTTCAATGTGATCTCCTGTTTTCAGGTGTTCTTTGTGTTTTCTGGTGACTGCCTTTGCTTACTGCTCCTGGACATAACACATCCATGATCTCTCCCTCCCATGAGTCTTTGCCCTTTCTGTGTGTGATTCAACCCATTCTATACTGCCTACTCCCTAGGTATGACAAAGTAGGGGAAAATTCTAGAACAAAGAGGGAAAGCTGAGAAGAAAAGATGCAGGACACAATCCTGGGTTCTAGCAGAAATTTCAGGGATTAACGGTGGAAATACGGAGGGGGAGATTCATTCTCTAGCCTACTTCATTTATTACTGAAGAAGCAACTGCAGCCAACTAGATTATAGGTCAAAGTTTTTCATAATTGAGCATCAGAATCCCCTGTAGCATTTTGAAAAGAACCAGTTTCAGATCAGGAAGATCTGCTTTGGGCTCCATGAATTAGCATTTATAAAATGGCCCTGGGTGATTTCAAGGAGGAGACAGGGTTAAATCACCAGAATAGGAGGAACCAAGACTACAAGGTCCACCTGATTATCGTCAGCAAATGATAGGAAACTTGGGCGACTCCAATTAAACTGCAATGACTCCAATTTGAGAATAATTTTTTTTTTATTCTAACAGAAAAATACTAGGGAAAACACCTAGCTCAAAAGAGCCATCAATTACAATAGAATATGTTCTCTACTCTGGCCATTTCTCTAGTATTTTCTTCCTCTAGAGATTTTTTTTCCTCTTTAGAATAATTTAAGGAAATAGCATGGATGTATAAAATCCTTATGTGCTCTTCATAGGGATTAAACAATATATCATCTGCACAGGTCTATTCTATGTCTTGTTCAGGACAACACTGGAAAATGTGGACAATGTTCATAGACTATTTCATTAACATTTATCAGATAAAATCTTCAAGACTTCGAAATGCTCAAAGGCAGGGGTATGTTAGAATTGGCTATACCAAACACAATAGCTGATTGTTATCCTCCTCCAGACTGTTTCCAGTTATATTTCTTAAAAAGCTTAAACTTGCCTGTTGTGAGAGTATTTACTCTCTGAAAACTGGAAAATGCTACGAATCAAGACTTTGTTTTAGAATGCTAGCTTTTACCAGCACACCTTTTAACTGATCTAAAACTCCAGTGCTCGCTCTTTGGTAAACTCATGCCAAATACTCCCTCATGTTTGCTCTTAATGAAATGAACCACCCCTGCTGTCTTTGTGCAGGTGTGGTGAGGAGTCTCGGTGTATCAGGACACATAGCGTAGCATCATCCATGGTCTACATCCAGGTCATGTGTACACCGGCTCAGACTGTTCGATCTGGCAGCTCACCTCTCTTGAATTACTATCCATACCATTTTACCTTCTATCGACTTCACATGTCACATTCTTTTGGGAACTTATGTGTTAGAATACTGAATCACTTATTAACTAGATATTTCTATCAAAATCAATTACAAATGCACTTTTTTTTGAGAGGGATTTTTGCTATAGGGTGCATGTGCTAGCCAGAGAGACAGAGAGATAGAAAGCAAGAAATCACCACCACCATCCCCCCGGCGGGGATGGTCATGCCACAATCCTTCTCCTCCATTCCCCTCAGGATTTTGGGCATGCACGCACATGTACCTGGTGTGAGTTTAAACTTCCAGGTCCAGGACTTAAACTGTGGTCGACTACATGGGAGTCCAGCAATGTAACCATTACGTCATCTGCTGTTTCCACAAATGCACCTTTAAGTCCTGCAAATTTGAGGACAGAGACTGTGTCATAGTACAAGCTGTGACATAAAAAAAAAAAAAAAAACATTGAAAAAAAGCATTAAACTGCTGAACAAAAACAGAACTCTTCTGTCAAAAATAAGAACATACATGTTGTTATTGTATATATTAAGGCTAACTCATTTTTTCTCAAGATGGAAACCTGGGAAATTCGGAGGCAAGGCCCGTGCCATCTCAAATCAAACTTACTTTCTTAAATATCTTTACTTCAGAGGTGATCAATGCCAATAGACTTACTTTCTACTGATCCAAATTATTTTAATATAGAAAGACAATTCCTTTTTCCTGTTATCAACCGATGAACAATCCTCAAGTTCTTCATCCTTGGCCACAGCATTTACTCTTCATATTGTATGAGAATATGTAATTGTACATTATTCTCTGAAGAAAAATAGACACTGAAATTTTATCTGTTCAATCACACCATCAGCCTACTGCATTATCTCTATCTTTTTCTGACTTCATTTATGTTTTCTGGACAGTGAACTATTATTCGTTAATGTTTTTCATAGTTCAATATACAAGGTACTTCAGGTGATAAAAACAGGACAGTCAGAATTAATCTCAAGGTACAATGTAATTTAAAACCACTAGATTGTTCTGTAAACATTTAATCTATGCCATGGTGGAGTTTTAATTTCTTAAAGGAATTATTCATTTACTTTTATTATTTTAATTTGCTACAGGGTATATGTGCTCATCACAGAGAGACAGTGAGTGAGAGTGAGAGAGAGAGAGAGAGAGAAAGCTGCCAGGTCTGGGACTCAAACTTCAATTGATCATGTGAAAGTCCAGAGTCTTAACCACCATGCTACCTGTTGGCCCTCATGGTGGGGTTTTTAAATGATCTATGATCCCAAGAAAAACAGATAGCCAAAATTACTATAATATCTGTTTTCACAGGGTTGTAAGAAATGACTATTTCTGATCTTGGGTCAGTGAGTACGACACATTTATGAATAAGTAGAATCTAATTTATGTGTCTCTATTTGTCCACATTCTAGTACATAGGCTAGCATCCGTTTTTAGACTGGACTGTGTTACCATAGTAAAAACAGAAACTTGCCTGTGTGCAAGCCCTGAGGAAAGAAATGCCCTCCAGTGATTCCTGTGGTTTCCCACCAGGGGTGCTGAAGAACCAATCATCCAGTGTACAGGGACGGGAGATACAGGCTGGCATATCCAAATTTGCCAATTAATTCTGCAAATGGGCCAAACACATACGGTGCTACTGAGGCAAAACCTAGATCACCTTCATTTTCTCAAAATGAAGGGTTCCCTTTTCCCATGCTTTTATCCACAGAGCCCATGATCATGAATGCTAATGCCATTCTAGCACTGTAACAGAATTTCCAAACATTTGTCTTTTTAAATGTCTATAAAATAGTAAAAGAAACAGTCGCTAATTAGGTATGCTGAAGGAAAATCCAATTCATTACAAATCGTCGAAGAGCCATCCTGGCTATGGAGAATCAATCCTGCTCAGAAACTAATGAGCCCTCGCTTCTCCATTAAATTGGTGCCTGTCATTTAAAATTATACACGGATGTATACATACCTGCATGAAGGGTGACTTATTTATATGTAAATAGCACATATATCTATTTTTTAAAAGGCAATTTATTTGCTATAGAGTTCAAAATCAGTTCTCTTTACTTGCATGGTTTTTATATTTTATCAGAGCCTGAATTTAAAGCTATTTTTTTCAATCACCAAGTGACAATAGCATGCAAATCCTTGAAATGATATGCAATACAAAAATACGGCTGCTAATTAAATCATATCTGCATTTCTGAAACCAAGCTTCTATCTGTCTCCAATTAGCAAAAGAACTGCTACTCTCTCTGCCCCCACAAGAAAAGGCTATTAACATGTTCGATTCTCCCACTTTCCCTCTTCAGCCCTGACATCCAGCTTCCGTCCTGGCTATTAAGGCTACTGAGAGCAGCCACGTGACAGGATAAGTAGACTCCCTGTGGCTCAGATGAAAACAAAAACGTAAATAAAAGAAATAGGCTAAAATCTCTGTGGGCTAAGAAGGCGGGGTCTGGAAGTGAATGCAAGCTCCCTCCACAGGGATACTTGGATGGGGTTAGTATCCTGGTATTAAGATCATGGTCCCCGAATTCACAGAGATTTAGATAGATGTCTCATGAATCGTTTTTGGTTTTTATTCCACTCGGTTTAAAAAATACATACAATTCCCTCCCTTACCATATTTTTAAAGCAAGGATATGTTTACAACCATAGCAGGAAAACGCTGGTCGGTTTTCCCCATGGTTGGTGAGGGATGGAGAGAAGACAGAAGCGTCTGCTGTCTGCCTGGAGGCAATGTCAGTCATGCCCTTCTGTTTATCAGAAATGCCTCACCCAATAGTGTGTCCTCCCAAATTCCTAAGTAAATGCTGATTCCCCAAATTGACAACATCTGGGAAATATTAGCCTGAAAATGAGAGTTGATAGAAAAATGTAATGTAGTGCGAGTAAAGATATAGCCCATGAACACTTTAGAATAGAACAGTGTAAGGGTCACAGTGGCAATGAAACGCTCTACAATGCTGAAGTGAAACGGGAAGACCCTGGGTTCCTGTCCTGAGGTCTCCCTGCGCAGGGCGTGCGTGCGCCTGGTCCTGGCTGCCGGTGGATTGCAGCATGGGGACCTGTTGGAGGTGCCTCGCTCGCTCTCTCTGTCATGGAAGAAGTAAATGAATAAACTTTTAAAACATACAGGGCACTATTAACAATACCAGAAATCTTTCAAATCTTTTTCATACTTGTTTTGTTTTTAAGAATCATTTTATTTAATTTTGTTTATATTATTATCTAATTTGACCAGAAAAAGACAGTGAGAGAGAGAGAAAGAGAAAGTAAAAGAGCAGACTGCCAGGTCTGAGACTTGAACCATGGTCAGCCATGTGGGAATCCAGCATCTTTAACCACCACACCACCTATCAGCTCCCTTGGTTGATAGTTTTTAACGTCATCACTGCTTTCATGAAAATGTGTTTCTATGAGTTGAACATGACAGGTTTCTGCAGATCTGTTGAACAAAAGAATTTTGAAGAAGATACATTCACCTCGTGTGGCCCCAGCCTCTACTTAGGTGAATTTTTTCTCCACTCCTATAATGTCTGCTGACTGCAAGCTTTATCAATTTACACATGAAAAACCTCCTCTTGGAAAACGAGCTGGTAATCTACAGAATACTGAAAATTTCCTGGGGCTAAGTCTCACGCAGATTCTAAAAGTATTCTAATAGTGAAATTTTAACCAAAACCACATTAAAAAATTAAAAATATTAGAAAGGGATTGTCAATTTTACCCCCAGCATAAATAATTTCCATGCAAATATCTTGGCTAAGTTCTATGGATATAAATGAATGTATCTACATTTTGCTAGGTTTTATCATTATTCAGTTTATTTGAAATTCTTTAGTGAGCAAAAGCCATTTTAGAAAAGTTCTTTCTGTACAGTGGGATGGATGTGATAAAACATAAATGTGTGTTTAAATTCATTACAGCTATATTTGTAATAGCAAAACGAACAAACAAACAATCAGGAAACAAAATAAATGTTCCTCTACAAAGGAGCAGTAAAATGACTAAAATACAGTGAACTACTGTGCCAGCCTTTTTTTGTTTGGGGATTTTTTAAAAATTGTGATAATATACACATAACATAAAATTTACCCTTTTAACTATTTTCAAGTGTATAGTTCAGTAACATATGACCATTTTAAAATAAGGCTGACCTATGAGTACTAAAATGACAAAAATCTTAGCAACGCATACTTTACTGGAAGAAGTATAGTACAGAATGGTACGTATTAAATGAGTCGACTTTTTCACCTTTGCCTTTAAATTTGTATTTAAAATACATTTTAAAATAAGCAATATACAGCGAATAATGTGTCACCCATAAATTTACTCCTGAAACGGAAAGTTCTTAACTTTGGTCTTATTTCCTTCAATGTTTGCGTGGTGAATAAATATGGAAAAACCACTCCCAATAAATTTCACGTTCCTTTGTCTTTCATCTCCTGTCTGTTGCGCCTTTCTGACTCCTTGAGAATCATGAGATTAGTATCTGCTTTCTTATGCGTATATAAGTAACATGGATACGGTACCATTGTTTTCGTGCCTGTTTGAGTTTGCCAAAGTGCTGTGACCTGCCCCACTTCTCATGCTTCCGTCACTCTGAAGCTTGTTTTCTCCATTCAACCTTGTTTTTGAGAGTGAGTGCCGACGGTGTTTGTGTTAAAAGGACATGTGCAGTTACAGGTGCTTGTGTCTACACCACGCAACCAGGCCGCATACGCAAACGCAAGACGCTGTCAATGGCAACTGCATCTGAAAGGAAGCCATGGCACCCTCAGGAGGGGGAGATAGGACCTTGAATTCTCATTTTACACTGTTTGAAGAGTTTGAAATGTTACTATCTCCATTTTTTTGTAATAAAATAATTAATTTAAAGATACGGCCTTGATCTTGTTTAAGTAGCAAGGCATGTGAGCGTGTTATGGCAGAAGGTATAGTACTCACATTTAAAGCTAAGTGGGCCCAAAGATAAAACATTTTTGAAATATCGAGGTCCTTTTTTTTCCTGTAAATACAGTGAAGAGAAGCAATTTCATAGCCCAGTATAATCAATAGCTTCAAAAGATTTTCTAGTATTCTGACGACGGAATGCTTTAAGTATGCATAACTCAATTTTAACAGTATCTACCATTATTTAAATGAGACTTGAGCACGCTAACAATTTAGAAGGTGTTTATGTAAAAAGACATTTATTTGGACTTTATCCAGTTTGGGAGAAAACTATGAGCACTTGTGGATTTACCAAGAAAACTAAACAGACAAATGGGGGAAAAAAAAGAAGTAGCATATAATAAAAATCTGAAATAGAATAAAATGAAAATCTGAAAAAAAAAAACCCAAATTTATTATTTGAAGAAGGACAAGTTGTCATGGTTTGTGCAACAGCTTTTGGCTAGTTTTTGAGAGAGGACTTTATGCATGTTGGAGGCACACACATCTTTGGAAGAATTCCAGAACTAAATCGTTCTCCTTTGGGATCCTTGAAACCTTTCTTGGGAGATAAACACAAAGCCAAAATATTAATGTCAATGGGAACAAATTTCTGAATGAAAATCATGGGCCAGACCAGCACAATTCCTAGAAACAAGACTAAAAAAGATTCAGTAGGAAAAATACTCTCTAGATTTTTGCCAAGCAGCAGGGAGGGGTCAGAAATGCCTCAACTCAGTTTGCAAAAAGTAGAATATAAGTATTATTCAAAGACTCAATGAGGAATAATAATTTATCCAAGCACAAAAATGAAAGTTTCTGTTTCTTTCTTCCAAAAATGACTACTCTATTGATACCCCCATGCATGCATTTTTCCCATTCATAGATGATATAACATGGGTGATAGATGCCCTCAACATATGTTGAATGATTCTCTAACTTCACAACCTACTTGGTGATGAAAGCTGTTTGTTTGTTTTTTAATTGAATCCCCCCCACTCCATTTCTATTGCACACTCAATTTAAAGATCTTCTATTTCTTCTCATCCTCCATTGCCCATTGCCTCACACTTATCAGCTTGAGTAGTAAGAGTCTGGGATGAAAAGACATGGGAAGGGCGTTGGGTCAGGAAGGATGGAAATGGGGAAAAACTTGTGTCCTTATAAGCCTAAAACAAGTTAGCTGGTTTCCTCTTCTTGGTGTCAAGGAAGGGCAAGCCCTTCATCCATGGTAATGAGGTTGTTCTTCCTATTTTTCTGCTGATTAGTTCAATGATCTGGTCTTACCCCAAGTGGCTTCCTTAGGCACCAAGCTCAATTCTAGGGCCTCATTCACAGGTTCGCACTTGAAACTTTGGTGACAGTCTTGACATTTGCTGTTATACCAACTTTCTATCTCCCACTTGGAAACACCAAGGGCATTATCATCAAGCTCAATGGCTAAGCAAATAGTTGGTCAGGAAATGGGAAACCAACCGCCACTTTAATGCAAGCCACAGACCTTAAAAATGATTCTCTTGGCTAGAGAATCATTTTGGTATGCCAGTGGTAAACCAAAGGTGGGGTGTGGTAGTACTTCACCCCTTGTAGGCGATGAGGTAGTGCATTGTCTGTAGAGAATTTTTGAAACAATCATAACCTCAACTATAAGTCAGCATGCTTTTGTATCATCGCCATATGCCCACAATCATAACCAATGTCAGTGATAAAATATTCTCTCTATAAATGTCTTTTATTGATCTAATTTCTAAATAGTTTCTTATTTTTGGTTGCAAATGTGTGTGCTTCAAAATAACATGTTATTGCTTATCTTTTAACATGTGTTTATTCTTTGTGGAAGTTAGTTTGGAAAAATCCCCATTAATCAGATGGCTCCCAACACACAAAGATTCAGTAACCTAGCTATTTTATAATGAGTAAGTTCATAAATCATAAGGTTTGATTTGGATGAACTATGGTGACATTCAATATTCCTACATTTAAATAGTGATTCAAAATTCATAATGATAGCACTGAGATTTTGAAGAGGAGGAAACAGACTTAGAGAGGTTCAATACTATTATTTTACATGGCCCTTCAGAGTTTTTATTTGTGTTTAAGATATAAAGGAGTGAAATAGTGCAAAATGTAAGGAATGATATTTGTGATTGATACCTGTAAATCTTAGTTCATATATGCAATATTTTACTGAATTTGAATAAAATCTGCAAAGAGTTTAAATAGTTCTTCTTTTAAAATTTTGAACCAAAGAATAAATCAAGAAAATAAAATATTAAATCGTTGGTAACATTTAATAGTGGCAGATATTTTAAAAACACAATATTTAGGAATTATTTTTGCTAGAATGCTCCAGGCTTCACATACTCATCAATTGTGTGAAGTGGTCAGATCCATACCAAAGGTGGTAAAGTTGAAATAAGTGAATTATTCTTGGATTTTTCTGTTATATCTTAAAGACCATAGGTGAGCCCAAGAAGAAAGTTGAAGCACCTGAATGGTGTTGGATAGCCATGATATAATCATCTGTCATGGTCAATGATATGACAAAGCTGAAACTGTGACAGATACTCATGGTAGTGTCAGACACAAATGCAAAGAATCATTCCTAATGTCTGTGCATATCTCATGTAAATCAGTTTTTGAATATTTGCAGACTTCAGTCTTTCGGAGGTGTCGCTTTACATATGGCTCTTGGGGAACTTTGGGAAGATGTCATGCATTCAGATGTTCTTCTTTTAATTCCTACCTTATTGATGGAAAATACTGCAGAATGTATATCTAACACATGTCTGTGAAAAGACCTTTCCAGACTAGATAGCAGTTCATTATGGAGCTGCACAGCTGAAACAAGTGTCTAAAGTTAATTTCAGTCTTCAAAGTACTGTATAAGCCTAAAGAAAATGTGGGCCCAAGAAGATTAGTTTAAAACTCCTCTCTGTTGCATGCAGCTTTTCTTTTCTAAGTTATCTTTTTTTCCTGGTGTGAAGCTTTCGATGAGGTTAATAAGACCTCAAAATATTTACAGACAGCCAAAATCATCTTTGAACAATGTTCAGTGAAAACAGTGAGCTTTAAAATTGTTGTTCAAAGATAAAGACACAGAAATTCTGAAGAAGACTGTAATTACGACAGATAACATTGAAGGGTCCAAAAAACCCACCAAAATGATATCACCATGAAAATTCTTGGGCTATAAAAGGAATCTTATCTGAACTTCCCTTATCTGACTAAAGAAGTGTTTGTTTTTATTTAAAGAATTATTTTATTCAATTTTAATTTAATTAATTTATTTTATTTTATTTTTTAAAATTTGACCAGAGAGGGACACAGTGAGTAAGGGGATGGGAGAGAGAGAGAAAGTGAGAAAGCAAGCTACCAGATCCGGTACTCAAACCATGTGGGAGTACAGCACCCTTAACCGCCATGCCACCTGCCAGCCACTAAAGCAGAGTTTTAAAAACTGCTCCCAGCTCCATCCAAACCCTTATGTGAGGTCTCTAGTCAGGAGAGAACCGACCTTGGATGCTGGGAACATTCGAAAATATCGCATAAACAAATCTCATCAGACTCTTCTCATCTCTGAAGCCCTACACTACTGCCCCCTTGTTAAGCTGGTATATAATTCCAGCATTCAGACCTAAATTGGTAGAAGAAAAGTTTTTACTTCCAACCACATATGAGAAAATAAATATTTACATAGAAAAAAATAAGATGCTCAGTAAGAATGCCAGGAGAAATAATGAGACAGTGGTAATACTTGTAACAGATTGTGGAAAATGGATTTAAAGTATGAGATTATTCTGGTACAAGCATTTTTTTTTAAATCTGTGCATCATTTTTTCACAGTATACATTTTCCATGACTTTTTGAAGGCTCCCACAAAACTTCATGAAGAAACATAAAAAGGACTAGCATTAAACCTCTTCATTGTTCTTACCAAGAATAGGACAACTTTTTTTTTTTTTAATTTGGTAGTTTATTTCTTCCATGAGAAAGGGACACAGAGATTCAGCACCCCCAACAGAGTCTCAATGCCATGATCCACCTCAGTCAGCTGTGGATCACTGGCATGCTCCTGCCCATTGTACTCAGGGAGGTCTCTGGACGCAAACCTAGAACCTTCCCATGTTAGACTCAGATGACACTCTATTGTCATCTATGTGCCACTGTCCAGTGTCCTCCCCAATTTTTTCCTTTCTTTTTCTCTGATTTCCATTCCATCATTGTACATCTCTATAGCACACAATATGGTTTTTCAAAGTATGCATGCAGTACATGACAATCAAATCAGGGACATTACCCTAGTCATCATTTTCAACAGAGAACCTTACATTCTTGTGTCCGTTAAGTGTTTCTTCCCTTTGCCCCTCCCCCCCACCCTCTACCATCCACTCTCCTCCCTTATAATGCTGGTATATACACTCACCCTCCCTACTACCGCATCTTTGGATCTTTCAGTTTCTGCCACAGAGTGCAGACATTCGGTGTATATCAAGTGGGAATATACAGTGTGTGTCTTTCAAAGTCTGGCTCACTTCACCTAGCATTAAGTTTTCTATATTCACCTACTCTGAATCAAATGACAGGAACCCGTTTTTTTCTGATGGCTAAGTAGTGTCCTATAGTATATGGTAATACATTTTTTATTTTAATCCAGTCATCAGTGCTTGGGCATTTAGGTTTTGTTCCATGTCTTGGCAACTGTGAATCATGCTGCAATAAACATGGATGTACAAACGTCCCTCTGACTGAGTTTTTCCTATCCTCTGGGTATGAAGGAGTGGGGTTACTGGATCTTACGGTAGTTCTATTTGTAGATTTTTGAAGAACCTCTATATTGTTCTCCACAGTGACTGTAATAATTTACATTCTCACCAATAGTGTAAAAGGATTCCCTTTTACCACCGCTAGAACAACTAGCAGTTGTTCT
Source organism: Tupaia belangeri chinensis (assembly GCF_000334495.1). NCBI lineage: Eukaryota > Metazoa > Chordata > Mammalia > Scandentia > Tupaiidae > Tupaia > Tupaia belangeri. Next base: position 3,021,754 of record NW_006159559.1, on the reverse strand, counting down.
TTATTTTTTGATCAGTCATTCTAACTGGGGCTGAAGTGGTATCTCATTGTTGTTTTGATTCGCATTTCCCTTATGATAAGAGACATTGAACATTTTTTCATATGTATTTTGGCCATTTGTACTTTTTCCCTTGGAGTTCTCTGTTTAGCTCATTTGCCTTTTTATTTTTCTGTAAGAGGGATTTTTGCTATAGGGCACATTCGCTTGCCAGAGAAACAGAGAGACAGAAAGTGAGATATCACCTCCCGGGGGGATAGCCATGCCACATTCTCTTCCCTTCCATTCTCTTTAGGGTTTTGGGCATGCTTGCACATGTGCCCGGCATGAGTTTTCAACTGCTTGGTCCAGGATTCAAACCATGATCGACTACATGGGAGTCCAGCAACATAACCATTATGCCATCTGCTGGTCCCTCATTTGCCCATTTTTAATTGGTTTATTCCTTTTTTGAAGATAAGCTGCTTGCATTCCCTATATATTCTAGTTATCAATCCCTGTCTGAGGCATAATTTGCAAATACTTTCTCTGATTCTGAGGACAGTCTCTTCACACTAATTGTTGTGTCCTTTGCTGTGCAGAATCTGTTTAACTTGAAGTAATCCCACTTGTCTAGCTTTTGGATTACTGGCTGGGCCTTAGGAATCTTATTAGAGAATATTTGCTGATTTGACTGTTTTTGAGAGTTTCCTATTAGTTTTACTTATTTATTTACTTAGAGAGAGTTTTGCTATAGGGCATGTGCACTTGCTAGAGAGACAGAAAGTGAGAAATCACTCCCCCATTCCCGGGGGTGGTGTAGCCACATCACAATCCCTTCTCCATTCTCCTCTCAGGATTTTGGGCACACTTGCACAAGCGCCAGGCATGAGTTTCAAGCTGCCAGGTCTGATTCTTGAACCATAGTCAACCATGTGGGAATCCAGCGCCTTAACCAGTATGCCACCTTCTGAACCCCCTACCAGTAGTTTTATAGTTTGAGGCATTACATTTAAGTCTTTGATCCATTTTGAGTTTACTTTTGTTAAGGGTGAGACAGGCGTGTAAGAACTAGGCAGTTTTTCTGAAACTAAAGATTAAATAATGTCTTTGAATTTTGCAGCAGAAGAAAAACTTGGAAAGTTTTACAAAATATAAGTTTATATGAATTTACTAATAAAATATTTAATTAAAAAATTTTAATTAGAGATGTTTGAAAGCAGCTAGAATAAGTTCTCTCCTCCTCCCCCCAAAATGATATGCTCAGCATTACAATTTCGGAAATTTATTGTGAATGGCATTTTTATGCAATCTATGAAGAACTAACGCTTACACTTAAGACTTCTCTCCTTACTATCTCTATAGGTATCATTTAAAGTAAAACAAGCTTTTGAAATTAAAATTGGCAAAAAAAAAAGTGTTCTTGGATTAACCATAAAGAAAGGTAGATAGAAAAATCTGTATATAAAATCATTGAACATAAATATAAAAGAAGCTCTACCCTGACCAAATTAAGACTCTAAAACAACAACTGTAATGTTCATTGTGATGAACCAATATGAAGGCATACATGTTTCCCTTTCTTTCCCAAAACTCATTAATATAATTAAACTCATTAATGTAATATATTGATCCATTTTTTCTTTTAATATCTTTGCTAGTATGATTATGTTTACAAAAATCAACTCATTTTTCACTGTTAAATTTCTCCTTTGCCCATTATAATGACTTGTTTTAGTATTATAATGACTTGTTTAGTAATTTGAATATGTTTCATAAGAATCTGTTGATGTAAACATTTGATCTGCTTGTATTCCAGGTGTAGTACCAAAAAACAATCAATGCCTCTTTGTTTTTTTTTTTTTTGTTTGTTTGTTTGTTTGTTTTCCTACTGGAACAAACTTATACAATGTCATTTATTATGTATTATGTGATGGTGATTAAAAATGTTCTTTGTCTATGGAATCAGATGGATAGAACATCTAATTCTTTAGAAACCTAAGCAAATTAAAAACTGATAAAATACAATAGAAAATTTCAGTTTAGAAAGGGCATACACAGATATACTTCAGATCGAAAATATCATTAATTCCATCATTTACTAAAATAATATTAACAAATGGAGGGTATGAAAAACAGGACCAATTCTGGGTGTCAAATGAAGGGTATGAAAAACGGGACCAATTCTGGGTGTCAAATCCCCAAGGCAAGTCTCAAAATGTGCCAGGACTCTAACTGCCTTCTCTTCCTCTTCCTCCCAGCCTCTCCCTCTTCCTTTCAGATCATCTTATTTCAATTAGGAAGGCTGAGGTTTAGAAGGAGGTTTTGGTCTATGCCCTTAGGCACATCTCTAATTATTCAGTTTATGGAATATAAGGATACTTAGTACTTTTCATCACCAAACTGGCCTTTGTCTCCAAGTCTGAAAAACAGGAGCGCTTTTGATCAGCCCCTCACACTGCCACAGGACGGAGAACACGTAGATCAGTTCTTGAATCCCTTTTCTGTTGAACCTAACTGTAATTAGCATTGCTTCATAGGAAGCAATGATTTTGGTTTAATGGGATAATTTTCAGGTTTTTCCCTAACAACCTTTTTTTTTTTTTAATTTTTAACTTCAAGCTACATTTCTGAAACATGTAGGAGGCAAAGTAAAGAATTTTAAAATACCCAACAATAGGACTTTAATGCAGAGGAGGGAAAAACTGTGAGGAGTTAACTTTTCTTTCCAGCTGCCACCATAACAAGGTTTGCCAGTAATGGAAAACTTTGCTTCTCTTTCCAGTTGGAATAGATAGAAATGGTGCCAATCTGCACAGTGTTATTTTTGCAACCAAGTGTATTTATTAAATTAGGTTTAAAAACTTGAGAGTAAATGATACAAATCCTCTCTGAAACTGTTCTAAGTTGCTCTCAGGCAAGTCATATTCCAATTTCTTCATCTGCTGTTGCTTCCCCAGGCCAGCAGTGTGAGAGCTGGAGGGTGAATGATTCTCTTTGTGGTTCTCTCCTGGGGAGAAGTCATCAATGCAGCCCTGCAAATGAGCAGCTGAGGAGGCTGTGTTCCCTGGTCGATGAACCGGAAGGCTGGGCAAATGGAAGCCAGCTTTTATTTTCCCCTGTCTCTCCTGTTACTGGTTGGTAATTTAGGGACTTGAGATCAGTGTGTATTTGATTTCTCGGCGTACACTAACCCATCAGGTGGAGCCCTTGCTATAACATTGCAGAAAGGGAAAGTTTTAAAAAACAAGATAATGAAACTTATGTGTCTTTTGATTTGGAAAGAGGTTTATACTTCATTTAATGATTTCTTTATACACTTCATGAAAAGAGAAAATTAAGGTTTTTGTATGTCTGTTCTCCATTTAAAGAGAATATTGGTTCTGGTTCACTGATAGAGAGGCAGGAAAATTAGTAAGCCGAATTCAATCATCGTGATTGATGGCTTCCTCAGGAAATCTTTTAAAATTATGCCTCTTTTTCTTTTAATAGGACACTATCTAGATTTGATTTTTAGAAAAGAATCCCAAAATGTTTAAAGACCGATACTGTAAAGGAACAAAGCTTAATCATAAAGAGGATACATTACGGTCTCGATCTATGTAATAAGGTCTTTTAATTTGAGCTGTACCCATGGTGTTAAGTGATTTTCTTTTTATCGTTTCTTAAACTACCAATACTTCAATGAAAAACACTGGAATACATCATAATTTTGTCCTCATGTCTTTTCTAAGCTTCTTTTGGTCTATTTCACATAAGCACAGCTTTTGTCATCCTCAAGGCAGAGGAAAAAATAGGGGGAAAAATGTTTTTAGTCTGCTATAAGAAATAATGTCTCCTCTATAGACTCGTGACTTAAAAACAATAGAAATTTATTTCTCACAGTACTGGAGTTTACTGAAAGTTGGAAATTGGGGTGCCAACATGGTCAGGGCGTGGTCAAGGCCCTCTTCTGAGCTGTAGAGTGTGGATTTCCCACCGTATCCTCACGTTGGTGGAGGGGAAAGGCAGCTCTCCAGGGCCTTCTAGTATAAAGATACTAGGCCTATTCATGAGGGCTCTGTCCTCATGACCTAATCACCTCCCAAACACCTTGCTTCCTCATACTGTCACCTCGAGGTTTAGGATTTACACATAGGAACTTGGGGGGCACACAAATATTCCAAGGGGATCCCTGTAGTCTCCAGCTCCTCTCCATAGTCCTCTGACTAGAAAGAGGCCATTTCTCTCAATTTTTGTTGTCCATCCTCCTTACGCAGTTTCCAGACTTGACTCACCCTCGGGTCAAAGCAGGGAGTTAAAGGAGGGAAAGAAATATAGGAAACTCGTCACTGTGCTGTGGGCTGTGCTTCAGTTTCGATTTCTCTCCCCAGTCTCCCTGCTATTTAGTTTCCAGGGTCCTCAAGTACTTACTTTCTATATTCTGTCCAGATTTTAGTTGTAATCAGTGAGGGACAAGTTGTAAGGGATACTCACATTGCTTATTTTTAAGGCTAATCTTAAATGACACAAGAAAGTACCAAGTCATCTTTTTTCCCCTCTCCTCATTTGGAAACTGTCATTTTTATGTCCTCTGTCTCTGTTTGTGATGTCCTTTTAAGTCAGCTCCTCTGCCTAATTCAGACTGGGGCTCTTCACATCTGGCACTAAATCATGTACCTTTACCCTGAGAGACCTTTATTTCCTGTGTGTGTGTGTGTTTGATTTGGATAGAATACTATGAGAAAGTTCAATGAGAAAGTACTGGATCACTAAAAATAAAGATCTACTACATCGTATACATGTATTGAAACATCATGTTGTATTTTCATAAATACATATAATGTGTCATTTTTTTTTTTGAGAGATTTTCGCTATAGGGTGCGTGCGCTCGCCAGACAGACAGAGAGAGACAGAGAGACAGAAAGCAAGAAATCACCCCCAGGGGTGATTTCAATTTTGAAATAGGGTCAAAAAAGCTTGTCTTGCAGGGGTTTTGGATTCCTTCAGGAAATCCAATCACTAAAAATTCCAGACATTCCGTATATACCTGATTTCCTAAACTGTACTGGTATTTTTTCTGACATAAACGAACACACTAGAAGAGAAGGTACATCCTACTTTCTGGGAACTTCTTAAAAATATACAATGGATCATACTCTAAATCTCCAACAGTTAAACGTGTAAATCAAAGCGATTGACCTTTAGTTCTGGGGTTACCATTTACTGGTTGTGTAACTTACTTAACTTCTTTTTTTTTTTTAAATTTTTTTCTTCTTGATTCATAACAGAGTGTGTGTACTCTGACATGACAGTGAGAGAGAGCAAGATGAGCACACCCTTCCCCCCCAGGTCTGACCACACCTCAAAGCCCTTTTGTCCTCCAGCCTGTTGGATCCTGGGCACTTACGCATGTGGCTAGAGTGTCTCAGGCTGACTAGGGCAGTAGATTCCAGCCACTGTCGCCAGGCAGGATCTGGAGACTCTTGAGCAGGACATTATGCTGCACCTCAGAACCAGCCCTCATAATTTACTCAATGTCTTGAACTTGATTTCCTCATTTGTTAAATGGGCTCACTAATCAATGAGTCTCAAAAAATTTTCTTTTTCTGATTCTGACATTTTATGAATTTTTAAAGAATAATTGGAAATAGACTGTGTCAAATGAGACTCTTCTGGGGGGAGTTACAGAATCACTAATTAGTTACACCAATGCGCATACCAGAAAGGTCGGTAATCTGTTTGATCCTTGTTTTTAAGAAAAGCAACAATCACTGAGTAATTAATCCAATATTTCTGGACAGTTAGCGGCTGTCCAAATTAGATTATAATTTGAAAATGCATGATCTGCAATTAGGCTAAGGCCCATGCCTGAATAATTCCGAGTTTAAGATTGAGTTGGCATCTTAGTACTGGGTTTATTGAGAGGATGGAAGGTGTTGACAGATTTAAGATGATTAGAAAGAACATGTTCCCTGGAATGTAGGGGGAGTAATACTAAGTAAACTGCAGCCATTTCCACCCTTACTAATGAGCTCTAGAAGAAGGGAGAATGAAACTTGTCAATGTGCAGAGCAGAACCGACCTATTTGACTAAAAGAATTTGAATTTAAAAAGAATAAAAGTACAAAACAAACAAGAAAGTCACATAGGCACGTAAAAATTGCAAAATCATCTAAGCCTTTGTTAAAAGAATCAGAAAAGACTGGGAACTATGACAAGAAATAACCATGACGGGCCTGCGGGTGGCATGGTGGTAAAGGCACTGGACTCACATATGGCTGACCGCAGTTAGAATCTCGAAACTGGCAGCTTGCTGTTTCACTTTCTTTTTCTCTCTCTGGTCAAATGAAAAAATAATAATAAAAAATAAAAATTAAATAAATAAAGTCATTCTTAAAAAAAGAGAAATAACCATGACATAAAAATACTATCTTTAGACCAATTTGTTGATTTTTGACCAATTTAACGCTTCCTCCCTTGCTTCACCTCCCATGTTTTTATACTTTTGAAATTTGGATAAATATTATCATACTAGGTATATGCCTTGTGACCTTGCTTTACCCTTCAACTTCGGCCTGTTAATATTTGCTATTCCAGTTTATTCACATGACCTGCTCCATTGTTTACCATTGAACAATTATACAAATGTTTATTTATCCTTTTTCCTCTTCGTCATTGTTATACTGTTCACTGACTTACGCTGTTGCAAACAATGGTATCTTGTTTCTACCATCTTATTATTATCTGTTTACTCCCTTCTTTTTTCTAATTTTTCCTCTCTAGTTTTTTTTTTTTTTCTTTGCCAATTGGGAAGATATGCACTATATTTTTATGCATTGTCAATTACTCTTAATTTTGAAATAAAAGTATTTGGTCTTGTATTTTTCTAGCAATGTTTAAAATGTTTCAGTAGTTTAATCTTCTTCCCACGTAGGACACAGAATTTAGAGTGCTTTAGCTCTTCATTGAATAGCTCCAGAAAAGAAGATTCTGATGACTAATTGCCAGGTAATTCAGGCTGACTTACGCTGTTGCAAACAATGGTATCTTGTTTCTACCATCTTATTATTATCTGTTTACTCCCTTCTTTTTTCTAATTTTCCCCCTCTAGTTTTTTTTTTTTTCTTTGCCAATTGGGAAGATATGCACTATATTTTTATGCATTGTCAATTACTCTTAATTTTGAAATAAAAGTATTTGGTCTTGTATTTTTCTAGCAATGTTTAAAATGTTTCAGTAGTTTAATCTTCTTCCCACGTAGGACACAGAATTTAGAGTGCTTTAGCTCTTCATTGAATAGCTCCAGAAAAGAAGATTCTGATGACTAATTGCCAGGTAATTCAGGCTGACCTCAATTTTCTCATGCTCCACTGTCTTAAAAATGATTTATGTTCATTATTTAATCTGACTCTCAACACTCCTTGAGTTAATGAAGAGAATGGTATCATTACTCCCATTTGATAAGTAAGGAGACCAAAAGCTTAGAGAGGTTTACATAAAAGCTCACACAAGGTTACAAAGCTATCAAGTAAGCCCGTGTCTTTTGAGTTGAAAACAGTGCTCAAGACACTCACAGAACTAGTAATGTGCATAAGTAAGGTTGAAGAGCAAACGAAAACTGATGGAAATCAATGAGGTAACCCCCCAAGTGGTCATTACTGTGATTAACTTCACCATAAAATAAACCCCATTAAGTAACACAAACTATGGCACAGGATGAAAAGTTGTGATTTAACATGCAATTGTTTATATATATAGTATTGCCAATGGTTTCCTGTGACTGAAGGATTAAGTCTCGGTATTACATGATGGCTTAACATAAATAACCTTTCACATCCTCCCTACTCCCCACATTTTTCAGGCCTATTTTCTTCTTATTCCTGCCCCAGGCAGGGATAGTTTTTTCAACATTCCTAAATATCTCAAGCCATTTCAGAGCTGGTATTTCTCTTCCTTCTGATTTCTGTATCCTCTGCCCATCTAGGAAGCTTAAGGAGCAGAAGATCCTTAAGAAATGACTGTAGGTAAGATAACCTCGTCTATGACTTCTTTTATTATATTTAAAGAATTATTGACTCTATTTTTAGTCATTATCATATTATTATTCTCTTAATTCACTACAAGGTTCTTGCACTCACCAGAGCGAACCAGATAGAGAGAAGGTGAGAAAGCAGGCCGCCACATCCAGGAATCAAACCGCAGTCAGCCATGTGTGAGTCTAACACCTTAACCACCATGCCACCTGCTGGCCTCTTGTCTATGACTTCTTTACTAATTCTCTCCGTTTCTGTGTCTGCTCCTCTCTCACTAAGCTATGAGCTCCTAGACAAGGGGGCTAGTTCTTGTCTGTGAATCTATAGTTCTTAGCACAGATCTTGAGCCAGAGTAAATGCCTAACATTATATGAATGAGTGAATCAAATGAAACATAAAAACACTTTCAGGTTTAATGTTGTTATGAATTTTTCAATTGGAAAACACTTTTATATGCCAATTCCTGCTATGATTTGAATGCGTTTCCCCTCCCCAAATTGATGTTGAAATCTAGTCCCCTGTATGGTATTAAGAGGCTTCCTAGGAAGTAATTAAGTCATGAATGAATTAGTGCCTAATAAAAGGGCTGGAGGAAACTTGCTTACATTTTGATCTTCTGCTCTTCCTCTGTGGGAAGAGGAAGTACTCTACCCTTTGGCCCTCTGCCCTTTGCCTTGTGAGGATGCAGGAAGAAACCCTCACCAGACATGGAATACAGGGGTCTTGATCTTGGACTTCCCAGTTTCCAGAACTGTGAGAAAGTACATTTCTGTTGTTTGTAAATTTCTCAGTCTCAGGCATTTTGTTACAGCAGCACAAACAGAACAGACTAACACAATACTTCATGTTTTACTTTCTAGCTCTCTGAAAAATAAAGTAAATGCTACACTGATGTATGTCAAATAAATAATGGTCAAGTTCACCAATAAATGAGGTAGTGAATGTAAGAATAAAATAACACAATACCTCCATATGTGGGGTTTAATAATATCTACTCTCTTTAAAATTTAGTACAGTCAGCTTTATGTACAACAGCTTTATGTTCCTAGCTTTACTCACATTTAAATCTATAAGATCACAAACTTAATTCTTAAAATAAATGCAATGTAAAATGTTCCAAATTTGTCAGAGAATCAGAATAGAAAGGTATGAGAAAAATATAACTTGCCATGTGAGATATTGATTTCATCATTTCTGACCTGGGAAAATAGAATTATGTTTATCATGGCAGCTGAGTAGAAATGGTGGAAGCTAAATGACCATCCTGTGCGTATTCATTCTGATGATAAGTGAAGCAAAAGGGGTCCACCCTGAACTGCGTCTGTGGTGAAGTTGATTAAACCTGCACGCACCGTCCCAGTGTGACTGAAATATCATCAGCGCCATGACGAGTTGTCCTTCTGGATGCTGTCTGCCTTGCGGGAGCAGCAGGCAGGCAGCTCTTCCTCAGTTCAGTGATTTTAGTGCAGATATACAATTTCAGCCAAATGCAACAGAAAATACTCAGAGTAAGGGCAGCACTAGAAAGACAGCCACGCCATAAATGACAGAATGACTGTTGCAGGGGGTCCTGAGGCAAGGCATAGTGCAGTTTGCTAAGCATTAAGAAAGGGGCAATGGACACCAGGCATTTCATTACATTGTCACAGCCAGACTAGAGAAAATCCTGTCTTTGTTAGTTTTCTAAGCAGGCAAGGAAGGAGAAATGTATGCAAATTTTCAAGAAGAGAAAAATAAAAAAGGATTCTTTTCACACCTGGCCCAAGTACCTTGCCACATTAAATGAGGATTTTAAAAGTCATTGATGGAAATGCTAATACTACAGGAAATCCCATTATTTGGTTGTTTGTTCTGGTCTACTTTCCCTTCTTTACTCAATGGATATTAATAAGGTTCTTGAAACATGCAAAGGGAGAAGTCACACCTGTGTTCAGGTGTCTTGTTGGCTAAAATGCACTTTCCTGTGACCAATTGGATTTTAGTTGGAGGTTATAATGCGGAACATCTGGTTCTTGCAAGAACCTGTTTCCCCACAGAGTCCTGAGATTCCTATATTACAATACATTCCATTATTCTATCATGTTTTCATGGACATATTTACTTTGGGAGGCATTTAGCATCTTTTGGTCATATGAATGTTGTTTTGGAAATTATACTTTTCCAAATGCCTTCGCATTGGTATCTATTATAGCAGGGGGTGAGAGTTAAGGGTGGTTTTATTTATTTACATATTAAAACACAGCTATTTATTTATTCTTGACAGCTTTTTATTAATCCAGAATTCTCCCATACTATTTTAGAAATCCTTGTTAGGCATGTCCATAAAACTGAATTGCACCTCCTCGGAGCTAGATATTAAACTAGGTGTTGGTTACTTATAAAGCCCTTGCAGCTTTTTTTTCCTAATGTAATCATGAAAATAAACATAAGTCCAGGAGTTCATAGGCTAAAATAGTCTAAAATATTGGCCAAAATGGAAACCAGAGAGTGCTTTAAAACAAGAACAACAACAAAATTCTGCATTTGTGCCTTTGAGAGCTATCTGCTACAAACATCTTAACATGATCACTTAGGAGTTGAATTTATGAATAGGAGGGAGAAAGCATCAGTTTATGTAAATACAATGTATTTTAGACATATTATGTTATTTGAAATAATTTTCTGAAACATTCTGATCTTAGTGATAAGTTGCTTCTGTCGCTCTTGACTATATTAATGTTTTCTCAATTATTTGGTATTTGGAACATATATGTCACTTTATATTACATTATGCTTATTTAATTCAACTCAACAAACATTATAAACCCTCTGCTTAGACCTTTTTCAGCTGAGAAACGTGTATCCCCAGGGCCGTGTGCTAGAAGTTCTAACTAGCTAAAGCATAAACAGTAGGCAGCTTCCAGAGTCTAAATTGTACATAGGAGTCAATTTAAACATTTTTATATTAAAATTACTAACACTATATGATAAAAGTTGAATGTAAAATTCACATGAATTTTTAAGATAAAGCACAGCCTCAAAGAAATTCCGTCGTAGTCTGAAGACATACAGTCCTTTGCTTTCAGTGGTACCTGGGGAGAAAACGTGAGAACATTCTCTACAAGATGAGTTATTAGGCATGTAGCACTGGGAAGACGAAGGGTCTAGCCACGGTCCTTTTATTCATGGAGTTTGTAATTAGGAAGTGGGAAATGCGTTTACTGGAAACCCAAACAGAAACTGCAGGAAGACACCAGGGGAAGATCGAATCTTATAAACAGAAGTGCCATATGAGTGCTAGTACTTGGAAAGTGCCTGGAAATCCAAGTAGGATTTAAACAATGGAGTGTATGGAAGGGCTTTCCAGGCAGAGGGATCAGCCTGTGCAAAGACACAGAGGCATGAACCAGGATAGCCATGTCACATAGCTGGAACATAAGGTAGGACATTGGGAAGATTTGTCAAAAGTCGTTGTGATGATGTATTTTTTTTTGCATTATTTATGATATACCAATGTTCAGTTTTTAAAAAGAATCTTTCAGTGAAGAATTAACTTGGTAAAGTGAAAATAATTTCTCTATCTGCAAAAAAGATCGATTGTTTTTTGCATTTTTTATTATATTTTTAAAATTTCATTTTCTTTTATACATTCAATTACATTATTTAGCTTACAAAGTGATTATCTCAACATGTGAACATTTCTCCCTAGTCCAGTTGATAAACTATAAAATTATCTTCAACAGATAATACCATATTTTGTTGATCCATTAATGCTTTGCCTCTCTATTTTTCTTCTAAATGTCCTTCCTCAGACTCTACTCTTTCACACACACTATATCTGGTATTCACATCCATTCACTGTGTTTCTATATCCTTTAGTCAATCAATTAAAAGAGTGAATTTTTAACTTTATGTAGATTGGAGTATATACACATGTTATTTTTTATACTAGGTTGGGTGACTATTGCTCCTTTCATTTAACTACCAAGAGATTTTGTTTATTCCACAAATATGTATATAATGTCTGTCACTGCCAGGCACAGCACTGGAACTAACTGCCTAAGAATATCTCCATACTGGCCTCCAAAAAAGAAAAGAAAACTTTATTTGAAAGAAGGCATTGAGCCTGTCTTCACTGAAAAACTCATGTTCCTCTGAGTCCCAGGAAAAGACCAAGGTTGTCCCATGTCCAAGAAAAATCTAAGAGAGCAGCCGCCCTGGGTATGGCCTACTATGTTCCTTTCTCCAGCACATCCCAGTGAGGCCTGAACGTAAGTGGACAAGAAAAATCAGTCACCCTGATGTCACCAAGATAGTAATTTTCAGAATTTGCACAAACTTGGAAGACAACAAGTAATTCACATCATTGAACTCAATACCACTCTTCCCCAGAAGTCATAGAGTTTGTATAAGACTCTCCCCTTATGTCATTTCTCCTCTTCCACACAGAAGTGAACCCTTGGTTTCCTGTGAAAAATGCTGACAATTTTTAAATTGTGAAAAATCAGGCATAAGGACCACATAGAAAACTTTTTATTGAAGTGAAAAAGAACAGTTGTCGAGTTAGAACATTATATCTGTATCAAGGAAAATATTAACAGTGACCCACATTAGGTTATAGAATGACCTAGATGACAAAATAAATTGAGACCTTGCCAGAGAATTCCACGGTGCCAGGACCAGCAGTTAGTGTAAAGGGTATGTCGCTGAACTCCCATGTGGTCAACCGCAATTCAAATCCCAGGCCCGGTGGCTTAAACTCACACAGGGTGCATGTGCATGTGTGCCCAAGATCCGAAGAGGAGAATGGAGGAGAAGGGATTGCGGTGTGGTCATCCCCTCTGGGGGGTGATTTCTCGCTTTCTATCTCTCGGTCTCTCTCTGTCTTTCTGGCAAGCACACACGCCCAATAAGAAAAAACCTCTCCAAAAAAAAAAAAAAAAAACCACACCAAAAAAAAAAAAAAAAAAAAAAGAAAAGGAAGAAAAGGAGAATTTCATGGTGCCGGAGACAAGTAGAGAGGGCTGAGGAAGACAGACTGACCAGGCCAGAAGGCAAAGCACAGCACGACTGTTCCTTGTTTGGTTCCCCACCGCCAGAGCCTGCACACCAGCAATATAAGGCAGGAACTGATTTCATCAGTGCTCCCAGAATGCTTAGCCTTGAGCTTATGCAAAAATGTTGCTTCAGAATGCTTGTTTCCCCAACAAGGCAGTACCTCCAATACTATGCTGCCATGGATAATTATTGACCTTTGTGGAGCTGGACATGAACTGTTACCTGTGGGATTGTATTTGAAATGTCTCCCTGGGGGCCAACCAGTGGCATAGTGGTTAAGATGCTGGATTCCCATGTGGCCAACTGTGGTTCAACTCCCAGACCCAGTGACTTGAAACTCATGCCAGGCACATGTACGTGTGTGCCCAAAATCCCAAGAGGAGAGTGGAAGAAAAGGGATTACAGTGTAAAAAATACACCCTCCCTGAGGGGTGATTTCTTGCTTTCTTTTTCTCTATTGGGTAAGTGCATGTACCCTCTCAAAAAAAAAAAATTATAGTAAATGTCAATACTAATTTACCCTCTGGAATTACAGATTCAAACTTCCCTAAGATCCACATGTGTTTCAATGCCTGGCCACAAAGATTCTAGCTTTGCTATAATACACAGATTTATTACATTCTTGTGACAGTCCCAAAGTTTGGCTTCACAGCCCAAGGGACCGTGTATGTGTATAAGGGATAAAATTACGCATCCCTCAATGTTTTGGAGAAATGAAATGCTCTAGCACCACTTAGCAGTTTTCCTAATCCAGTTAGATTAATGCTCTTGTATAGAAACCATTATATTTCCATGAGATAGTTTTCATACGGATCATCTCCATGTTAACATATTAAACCTGTGTTTAAGATGAAATATTTAGTCTAAGTAGAGAGACATTAAGAACAAGGACCAGCTGTTGTGTCTATGCAGTTGGTGAAGAAACAGCTGGAATTGATATTGCATTTGGACACATGGCTGAAGATGTGCTCAGCGTAAGGAATATGCTCTTTGGGGACAGAACTTTGGCAACCGTGTGTAACTGAAGTGGAAAATAAGAGAGAACCTTAGAAACTAGGAACTGTCTTCAGTTACATCACAGGAATAAAGAATGAGAATTTTGAAACTTTTTGATTACAAAGCAACCAGGATAAACCATGGAATTTCAACTAAATTCTGTACAGAGGCAGTGAGGGTCCAGTTTTAGAAACCAAGTTTTTGTCTTTGTTTTTTAGAATTATTTAACTTTATTTATTATTATTATTTTAACAATTTGTTGTAGGGCATGTGTGCTCACCAGAGAGAAAGAGAGAGAGAGAGTGTAAGAAAGCAAGTCATCAGGTCTGGAACTTGTACCACGGTCAGCCATGTGGAAGTCCAGTCTTAATCACCATGTCACCTGCTGGTTCTGGGTTGTTTCTGTTTTGGTTACTACAAGGCACTTGTGCTTGCCATAGCGAGATGGAGAGATGAGAAAAAGAGGGAGAAGACACCTCCCAATGGGGCATGATTGCACTGTAATCCCTTTTCTTTCCTTTTTCCCTCCCATCAGGATTTTGGGCACACATGCACATGTGCCTGGCGTGTTTTTCAAACTAGGACTAGGATTTGAACTGTGATCAGCTCCCTTAGGGAGTTCCCAATGAGCCGTGAAATCAAGTTTTAATAGAGGCTCTTAGTATTTCCAAGTGGTCTGCAAATACTAGCCTTATGTTGCCTAATGTAGATCTAACCATGTGTGACTATTTAAATTTAAATGAAAATGAACTAAGTTAAATAGGCAGTTTAAAAGTTAGTTCCTGAGCCTTGAAAGTCCACATTTCAAGTGCTTGA
>NW_006159559.1:2978007-2988731 GCF_000334495.1 Tupaia belangeri chinensis | reverse complement strand
TATATATATATATATATATGCACTTTACCGTATAAGTGTACTGTATAATTCCAACAGGTAATAAATGTGGTTAAGAAATTGAATATATATTAGAAACAGAGAAAATGATGAGCAGTATTTCACAGGGAATTCATAGACAAAATGTTCTAAATACCTAACAAGAATACCATTGAGCTGCAACCTCAGACAGATGACTACTCCACAACAGCAAATTCCAAATATATCAAGCATTCAACTGAGTCGGTAACTGCTGTTCGCATGCTTCCCTACCCTCTGCAGCCTGGGGAAAAGATAAGCTGTCCATTGGACAGCAGGCAAACGTCCATCTTCGATACAGAATGGTTCACCACCAGATGCTGCAGTCCATTTGCTCAGCAAATGCCTACTTAGTGCCTCCCATAGGAAAGTCCTTTGCTAAAGTCAATGGGAGAGAAGGACGGGAAGTCTAAACTGTGGTCTCTGTTCTCCAAAATGTGTAATCTCTTTAGGGGAAATAAAAGAGCATATTGGACTATTGGTGATAATCAAGTGGCAATGAGCAATTCAAGAAACAAGTTACAGAGCCATTCAGAAAAGAATGAGTTAAAAACCAGCAGAAATGGTCAAGAAAGATCTTTAAAGAAAGGAAGAACTTGGGTTGGAACCTGAAGACTTACTGAAGCAAGGGGAAGAGGAGACAGGCTTTCTAAATGGGGACTCATAAACCATGGTTACGTGCTGGGTGGGAGAAAAGTACACTCCAAAACAGAGAGACCAGCCAGGCTGAGGCAGGTGAGCATGACGAAGGCTGGGGAGGGAGAGAAACAGGACAGAGATGGGGGTCCTGGAAAGGTTTTGCAAGCCGGGGTAAAGGGTTTGGCCATTTGACAAGGGGCAAGCCTAGTGTGTTTATGTGAATAGGAGAAATAAGAAATTGGTATTCATCGAAGCAGTAGCACAAGGAGATAGAAAAGCCTGATGATATTCTTGTAGCACAGATGACCAGCAAGGAATAGAGGATTTACCTTCTTTCTTAAAATATAGGAAAGAAAGAATTTAACAGATAAATACATTATATAAAGCTCCTGAGGATAAAGTACAGCAGCGGCCTAAGAACAAATGTGGAAATTACGCAGCTAGTGCTGAGAATTCAGGCACATCATGGTGTGGCCAATTGCTAGCCACACAGCCAATGGCTTTATTCTCACAAAGACTTAATGAACTTCTTTGAAAAGATAATGAGTAAAAGCACTAGCACAGACGGCTCCTCAGAAATTGTCCGAACTAAATGACAAACCACAGATGTCCTTTATCCTACTGGATGAAGGATTAGAATAAAAGGGAAAGTAGCTTGAGAGGGGGTGCTTCAGAGGACACTCATTATGGGCATTGCTATGGTCTGTTTGTATTATCCTCACCCTATTAACATGTTGAAATTCCAACCCACTAGATGCTGGTTTTGGAAGATGGGGGGCCTTTGGAAGAGTCTTCGGTTACAAGGGTGAAGCTTCCATAAATGGGATCAATGCTTTTATTAAAAAAGGCCCAGTGAGCTGCCTTGTCCTGTATACCAGGTGAAAACACAAAATTAAGGCATCATCTATGAATCACCAAAGTTGCTGGTACCTTGTGATCTTGGACTTCCCATCCTCCAGAACTGTGAGAAATAAATTTGTATTGTTTATAAACTACGCTCATCTATGGGTTTTTTGTTTCTTTCTTTAATGCTGGAGATTGTGTATATGAGAGAGAAAGAGACAGAGAAAAAGAGAACTTTCCCTGGTGTAGTCTGGTCACACTACAATTCTTTTTCCTCATGTTCTCTATCATCTCAAGATCCTGGGCACTCACAAGTGTAATCAGTATAAAGTTGCTGGGGTAGAGAATCAAACCCCCGTCAGTCATGAGGGATATGGCTGCCTCTGTGTGATGCCTAACTGCTGCACTGTGGGGTATGTTGGTCTCTGGAATTTTGTTAGAGTAGCCCAAACAGGCTAAGACAGCCATTAACTCTAAATGGGAGAGGAAGAGCATTCTGAGTGGAGCTCTAGGTAATATTCTTATTATCACTAGACATAGTCTTTCCAGAACTTCTCTTTAAGTTTTTAGGAAGAGAAGCATAGAAGTGTAATGCTCAAGAGTAAATCAAATGTAACATCCTTTTTTTTTGGAATAGGTTTTTGCTATAGGGCACATGTGCTTGCCAGAAGACAGAGAGAGAGAGAGAGACAGAGAGAGAGAAAGCAAGAAATCACCCACCCCCAGAGGGGATGGCCACGCCACAATCCCTTCTCCTCCATTCTCCTCTCAGGATCTTGGGCATGCACACACATGCACTGGGCGTGAGTTTAAGCCACTGGGTCCACGACTTGAACCGCGGTTGACTACATGGGAGTCCAGCAACATAACTATTACATCAACTGCTGGTCCTCAAATGTAACATCTTTACTATATAAGAAGCTGCTGAAAACATAGTCACTTTTTTTTTTTTAATTTAAACCTTTTTTAAAGGTTTGAGAAAGGCAGAGAGAAAGACAGGCACCCCCAACAGGGTTTTCATTCCACGATCCACCCTAGGCTTAACCAGCCCAGACCAGAGACACGACACATGCCTGACATACACAGGAAGACTGAGGGAGACAAACCTTGCTGCATGGATTCAGTAGCATTACCACAACACCACCGTCTGGTTCCTATCTTCTTTTTCGACCAAAAGAGATACATCTCATCTAAGTCTGGCAACAATTAGAACAAAATAGTGGTTTTAACACTGACGTCAAGGGCTGATAGATGACAATGTCCCCATCAGTAATGGTGAAAACAGCAATCACAGCCATGGATTTGGGAAAAAAACATAATTCGAGATGTTTGGTGCACCTGTCCATAAAGATAATAAAAGGAGCCCAAGGACTATCATTCTAGAGTTTTCACTAAAATGGTTCTTAGCAGAGAGAGCCATTACAATAAATAAATACTACTATTTTTAGATTGCCCTAGAGAGCCATATTTTTGCCTTTCAGGTTGGTAACTAACCCTCAACATTTTGGCTCATGCAATAAAGCAATTTTTTTTTTATAAATTAAAAAATAATTTTGTTAATTTTGAAACAGATTTAATACTAGGCTTAGTTTCAAGGAGGAGTCCTGAGGTTCCAGTGGTGATGCATTGAAGAAGACTTTCACTGCCACATCAGTGAACTGTGATTTGAATGAATCAGACTGGCTTAGAATGAATTACCTAAAGGCCAGTTTCATCTTACATGGAAATTCCTGTCAACACAGACCATAAAAGCACCTATTGTTGGTTTGAGAATAATACAACTGCAGGAAAACAATTATAAATAGAAGCTATTTCGTGATTAAGATGGCTCCAATAGGTAGGAATTAGAAGATAACCAATTATCAGATTGATCTGCCATGCTTGAAGAAACTGCCTTATTATGAAAAAAAAAAATGGTTAATAAGAACTTCATGGGTCAGCAGGTAGCATGGTGGTTAAGGTGCTGAATACCACGTGGCTGACTATGCAGTTAGATCTCTCTGTTTCTTCCTCTCTTTCTCTGTCTCTCTCCAGTGACCACACATATCCTATGGGAAAAAAAAAAATCTAAAAAAAACCAAACCCCAAAAAACAGAAAACAAGACTTCAAACATCTATTTCTTGGTAAACAGAATTCATTTGTTGCCTCCACACAAGTAGATTTAGTGTGGATGGTAAGAAGATATGGAATATACAGTTTTGTCTGTTCTATTGAGAGATTTTTGCTATAGGGCGCACACACTCTCCAGAGAGACAGAAAGGGAGAAATCATCCTGCAAGGATGATGGCCACACCACAGTCCCTTCTCCTCCATTCTCCTTTTGGGATTTTGGGCACATATGCACACATGCCCCATGTGACTTTCAAGCCAGGTCTAGAACTTGAACTGCGGTTGACCACATGAGAGTCCAGCACCTTAACCACTATGGCACTTGTTGGCCCCTGGAATATATAATTTCATATTTAGGAAGTTGTCCAAAACATAAACCATTGCTAATTAATCCACTGCCATACGAGTAATCAGATTAGACAGATACTGACAGCACTACAATTGAAATGTGACTCTACACTAATTTCTGTAGAACAAGGTGTTCTTGCAACTAAATGAACTAAATCCTAATAAAAAATAGATGTAATGATCTAACATCACATAATTTATTTCTGCTAACAGAGGAGGAAGATAAATGGTTACACCAAAAAAACAAAAGAGTAACTGGTTTATTGGAGAAAGTCCATTTAAAAGCTTTTCTATTTTCCTTTAAAAAATGGAAGCTCTGAGGGGGGCCAGCAGGTGACCATTCCCCTTACGGGGGACAGGGTGATTTCTGACTTTCTGTCTCTCTGGAGAGCACACACACCCTAGCAAAAATCTCTCCAAAAAAAAGATAGTTCTGAGTTAAATTCTTCCCATTATATTTAGGCATTTAGAATTAGATGATAAGCCAGAAAAATTCCAAAAGTAAAGAAAAATAAAAAAAACTTCAAGCAAAAAGACAAATTGCTAGCCTGGAAAAAATTATTTGTGCACCTTTCAAATGTTAATAAAAACACATTTAAATATTCAGGTGCTTAAGAAGGTTATTTTGAAAATCATAAGGTTCAGGTCAGTTCCTGCAGTGAATACTAATAAGTAGGGAATAGTGATTTTGGTACTTTCTTCAACGCCATAAATTCAACAAAGGAAAAATGTGAAAATCAAGGAATATGTTTACTCATCTGCTGGGAGCACCACCTCCTGAACCTTAATTAGAGGGCAATGCATAAAACATTTTCTTGCTAACCAGCCTAACATATTTGGAGCTGGGATACAGTCCAGGGAATATACATTCAAATGAAAAAGAGAATTTATTTTGGGTAGTTATTATTCTTGGTTAGTAACTGTTTCTTCTCTGCTTAAGATTGAATTACTCTGAGGGAAATGTTTATTTTAAGGCAAGAAATCAGGGAAATGGAGCAAGTACAGCAAAGATCACAGTTGATGTCATAAAGATATGCTTGTGGTTGGAATTTAAACTTAAATGCAATTTATTTAACACTCACTTTTTGGCTTAAAAAAAAAAAAGAAAAAAGATGCACCATCTTGCTTTTAAGGAAAGTCCTTTGAACACAAATAAGGAGCCCAGAGGTGGATTCCAATGCATGCAGCACAAGTTCCCGACAGAATTCACATCAGCATGGGCTGTGGCTCTCTGGCCAGCAGAGGTGGGCCAACTGAGTGGCTGCTGGAGTTTTGCCTTAGGTGGTCTCTGCTTCCTCTGATAGAATGTGCAATTCAACAGAAGTGAGGACCGTTCCTGTCAGAGGCTAGCTATAACATGCTTTCCAGCACACAAACCACCCCAACATCTGCATTTGCCATACAGCCTGGGAGCCCATGTCCCATGGCTCTGACAGAAATATGTTTCTAAGTGCTGGAAGCAAACGCCAGCATCTCAGTCATACACCTGGCTCCTCTGGGAAAATAGGATGTTATTTATTTATTTTATCTTTTAAGATTATTTATTCAGAGTGAGAGACGGAGCACATGTGCACACAAGGGAGACAGTTACTCCCATCAGGGCCCTCACACCACTGTTCACCCTCGGCCTCAGCCAGCCCGGATCACAAGTACACACATGCACCTTGCACTGGAGAGGCCCCAGAATGCGAACCAGCGACCTTCCCTTGTGAGTCCAGCCGTGTTACTGTATATGTCTATATATATTTGTAGAGGTTTTTGGCTTAGGACACATGTGATTGCCAGAGAGAGATAGAGAGACAGACAGAGACTGAGACAGTGAGAAGGAAAGTGAGAAATCACCCTCCAGATGGGATGGCCATGAGGTAATCCCTTCTCCTCCATTCTCCTCCCGGGATCTTGGGCATGCATGCACACACATCCAGTGTGTTTCAAGGTACTCAGTCCGGGACTCGAACTGCAGTTAAATGTGGGAGTCCAGTGATGTAAGTGCTATGCCTTCTGCTGGCCCCCAGCTGGGTTACTATTGCGCCACAAGAAAGTACATTGCATCAATTTACAAATTTTTTAAATGATAAATATCGACATTCCAAACCCAGAAAAATAGCGTATTTCCTATAATTAAATGTCTAACATATCTCTATACCTTTTCCCACCTTTCTGACATACAAATATTTTGTAATTCAATTTGTAGAGAAAACAAAGATAATTTGTTCTTTCCTGTGCCATAGTTGATTGAACTTTTAAAAAAAAATTTGTAGTTTAGAACTTTTTTTTTCTCATTTTATAACTCATTAGAAATGGCCTATATATTTTAAGTGAACTCCTATCAATTTTCTTTGCTAAGATTTCAGAGCATTTCAAGTTTTCTTATGCAACAAAGAATCTTAATTATTCATTGAGCTCAATTCTGTCTTTTTCTTTTTCTTTCAGTTTTTGCTATAGGGTATGCACACTCACTGGAGAGAGAGAGTACGGGACAGTAAGAAATCATCCCGCTCCCCTAAGGAGGGTGGTTATGCCACAATCCCTTCCCCTCCATTCTCCTTTGGGATTTGGGGCACATACGTACATGTGTCTGGCGAGTTTCTCAAGTTACCAGATCTAGGACTTGAACAGCTCAGTTGACCATGTGGAATCTAGCTGGTTTAGCCACCTTTCCACCGGCTGGCCCATGTGAGTCATTCTTTTAAAAACACCGTACTCAGTCAAGATGACTTGTGTCAGAATTGCTAACACTTGATCCAATATGTTAGGAAACAGAAAATACATAATGTAACACATATATGTCCTCACTGATCTGCTGCTACAGGTTTGTATTTCCAAACATGGGAGAACCCAGTGAATTCTATTTTATACTACTACAATAAAAAAGAAAGAGTAGGACCAGCAGATGACATCGTGGTTTTGCCACTGGACTCCCACAGAGTCGGCTGCAGTTGGAGTCCCAGACCTGGAGGCTTACAATCTCATGGCTAGCACGTGTGCATGTGTGCCTACCCAATATCCTGAGAGAATGGAGGAGAAGGGACTGTGGTGTGGCCATCTCCTTGGGGGATGATTTCTCATTTTCCGTCTCTCTGTCTTTCTGTCATGCACACACAAAAATCTCTTAAAAAGAGAGAGAGAGAGAAAGAGAGAGAGAAAGAAAAAAGTATATATAGTGCTTTTAGAATTTTAGTACCACTTATTAACTATATTTCTGGCCAGAAAGAATTTGTGTTGACAAAGCATCGATGCAGACTCTTCTGATGCAACATTACACACTGATTATTGGAAGAATTTTCCATAGACTAGATACGGCTCTGTACATTAGAAACCTTACTTTTTCTTCTATGCCCACTTGCTTCAAAGGCAGCCCCTACTGGACATGCTTATGGCATGATTCCACCTCGGGCCCGCCTTGTCGGGCTCTGTGGCTGTGATCAGCACAGCAGGCGACAGCAGTGCTCCTGGAGTTCATCTCATTCCTAGCAACAACTTCCCTGCACAAGGAAAGCCCGTGAGCCACACAAACATTGCCAAATCTCAGTGTGTCCCTAACTCGACTTCTTCTTCACCAAATTTTAACCCACGGCCAATCCAACACTGACATAAGAAAAATGATGACAGAATGCAGAAGGGAAGACAGCAGCCTGGCCAGTCTTATGGAGAATTTTACACAAACGGAAGATCGTTTGAGCACATTATTAGGGCTCTCCCCATAGCCTGGAAAGGGAGTTGCAAATTGGGAGCACCGAAACTTAACCCTCAAGACTCAATTCACCTCTGCTGATTATTATTCCAATCACAGACGATTTTGTTGCTTCAGCAATACACGTATCATCAGTTGGTCTCTCTATAAGTTTGATGCAGTGAAATTGACACTAGAATGCCATAACTGGGCCAGACAGTGTTGTGGTTAAAGTGGCTGGATCCTACATGGCCCCTGGGTGGTTTAAAACCTAGACTCAGAGGTTTTAAAACCACACTGGGAATGTGTGCATGCGTGCCCGGTATCTGAAAAGTAGAAATTGAGAAGGGATTGTAGAATGACCTTCTCTCATGGAGGGGTGCCTTCTCGCAGTCTCTCTCTTTCTCTTTGTCTCTGTCTCTCTCCCTCTCTTGTGAACACATGCACCATCTAGCAGATTAAAAGAGAGAGAAAGAGAGAGGGAGAGAGAGAGAGGGAGAGAGAGAGAACGCCATAACTAAATGCTAAATGTGAGGCATTTCTTCCAAGGTGCTCTAAGCTAAAATGAAAGACGGAATTAGTGTGGGCAACTCTAAAACAGTGAGCATCATTTTCGTAATTTGAAATGTCCCGATTTGGGGACGAAGTTATACAGTTTCTAAGTTGGAAAAGGCATATTTTTGACCAAAGTGAAACAAGTTCAGGCATTCTATGCTATTTCTAATTGGTTACTTCACAAAGTACCTCTGACTTTTTATATGATAAATAAATCCCCATGTTATTTAATCAGTGCAACTGGGCTTGGCCTTAGTTGCAGCCAAACTAACCTAATGGAGAGAGGGGGGCTTGGCCGAGTTGTCTCCAGTGCTGCTGTGGAAGAGGAGTAAGAGCACTCGCTTGCTGTGGTATGTCAGTTATCTATTGCAGTGACGCCAACACCCTAAAACCTAGTGAATTAAAGCAATAACAACTTATGGGGACAAGCAGTTAGCATAATGGCTATGTTGCTAAACTCCCATGTAGTCGACTGCAGTTCAAGTCCCGGACGCGGTGGCTTAAACTCATGACAGGTATGTGTGCTTGTGTGCCCAAGATCCCAAGAAGAGAATGGAGGAGAAGGGATTGCGGCGTGACCATCCTTCCTGGGGGGTGATTTCTCGCTTTCTGTCTCTCTGTCTTTCTGGCGAGCGCACACGCTGCCCTATAGCAAAAACCTCTCCAAAAAAAAGAAAAAGAAAAAGAAAAAAAGGCAATAACTTTTTTTTTTTTTCTTAGAGAGTTTTTGCTATAGGGCGTGTGCACTTGCCAGAGACATGGAAAAAGACAGAGAAACAGAAAGTTAGAAATCACCCCCCATGAGGAATGGCCACGCCATAATCCCCTCTCCTCCATTCTCATCCTGGGATCTTGGGCATGCATGCACATGCACCCAGCATGAGTTTGAAACCACTGAGTCCAGGACTTGATCCATGGTCATCTATGTAGAAGTCCAGTGATGTGAACGTTATGCCATTTGCTGGTCCCGACAAGAACAATTTATTATTCCTTGTGCTTCTGTAAGTTGATCCATTGATCAGCTTAACTGAAAAGTACTGATTCATATGGTGGCAGCTAGGGGCTGGCTAGATCTCACCACATAATCTGTCAATATTCGGCAATCTAGCTTGCACTCACTGCAGTCTGCCAGAGTGAAAACAAAAGCTGCCAGGTTTTAAAAAGCCTAGGCCTGAGATTAGCATGTGCCATTTCGACCACCTTGTGCTGGTCAAAGTAAATCGCCCAGCTCAAGATTTAAAAAGAGGGGAAACAGAGTCTGCCTTTTGATGAGGAACGTGAACTACAGCTAAAAGGATGAAAAATGTATTGGCAGCCATCTTTGAGGCGATTCTACATGAAAAGAGATGAATAAAGAAGTAAAATGACCCTTAAAAAACAACAAAAAACTAGTGATGGAGAAGAACCCAGGTTTTTGCCTTTTTGGTACCCAGAACTCAATGTCTCTATTCATCAGAGACGTCTCTCTCTCCAGTCATTCAGTCACTTGCCCTGAGAAAACAGACTTTTTCGACAACACGTGTTGACTGATCTTCTAGACTGGGCCACCCAGGATGGAGCAAACTCCAAGCTCTGGTCTTTGGCTTCCAAACTCAAGTGTGTCAGGACATGCTAAACTAATCTGTCGTTGAAACAAACATATCATGCACACACACACAGGTTGTGACAATCAGATCGCCAATTTATTCATTTAAAATTAGAAGACTTAATTACTTAATCTAGAATATTTGTGTTTTCCGGTCAGCACATTCTTTCTCAGAAGTTTGACAGTCTGCTTAGAAAGCCAGATTACTTCCAGAGGTTGCGTAAAGAAATTTAGAACGAGGATGGAGGATTTAGACTATCTTAATGAGGTGTCCTTTTCTTTAACGTTTCATGGAAAAGTTCCTCATGTGAGCAATTGGTACCAGTTTGCAGGTTAAGTTAATCTGTGTATGACCTGCTAATTAAATCATTTTCTATTTTTAAGGGTTATTAGCAACAACAACAACAAAGAGGAATATATGACAGAGGCTGAGTGTAGCCCAGAAAGCTTAAAATATTTACTATCTGGCCTTTTGAAAGAAAACATATAAGCCCTGAGTTGACAGTGAATTATTTGAGGGAAAATACTCTGTTTTACCTACAACGGTTATCTACAAACTACATTCCCAACCCCTAAAATGCTGCAAAGCTAACTTACTGGGTTGAAGTCAGGATCTTATGGGCTGAATTGTAACACCCCCCCCCCCAATTTACATGGGCTGAATTGGAACCCTCCCACCAATTTACATGTTGAAGCCCTTACCCGACCTACAATATCTCAGAAGGTGACTGTATTTGGAGATAGGGTCCCGAAGAGGCAAGTCCATTAAAATGAGGTCACTGCAGTGGGCCCTACTGCAATGTGATTGGTGTCCTTATAAGAAGACATGACAGACATGTCAGAGGAAAGATCACGTAGACATAGCCAGGAGGCAGCCATCTGCAAGGCAGGAGAGGCTGCAGAAGAAGCGAACCCTGCTGAAACTTGAACTTGGA
>NW_006159559.1:2944962-2977976 GCF_000334495.1 Tupaia belangeri chinensis | reverse complement strand
TGGACTTCTAGTCTAAAGAACTGTGAGAAAATCAATTAACATGGGTCAAGCCACCTCGGCTTCGTTACTTTGTCATGGAAGTCCCAGAAAACTAATACATGGAAAACTTAGAAATGTGAAATAGACTGGATGAAAAAATGTCAGAGAGCACTGTACATTGAAAGGGTGTTCTTTAACACAGTTTTATTACATGGTAGGTGTATACTGGGTTTTGATATGCGATATATTTCTCACTATGGCTCATAGACAAAGTGAGAAAAACACTGGCTAAGAACTTAGTAAGTGGTCAATGCATTTTCTAAACAATATTCGCATCATCCTGTTGGGGTCTCATTGACAGAGCCCTTCTCTCTCTCTCTCTCTCTCTCTCTCTCTTTCTCTCTCTTCTTTTAATTTGCTAGAGGGTATGTGACTCACTAAAGAGAGAAGGTGGGAGAGGGAGAGAGAAAGCTCTCCCCGTGGGGCATGGTCATGGCCACAATCCTTCCTCCTCCATTTCTTCCACTTTTCAGGACGTGACCCTCATGTTTCTCAAGCTGTTGCCAGGGCTCAAATTGTGAAGTTGGCCGTGTGGGATTCAACCACCTTAATCACCAGGCCATGAGCTGGCCCTTGCCTCCTGCTCTCTATGAGAACTAATTGTCACATGGCTTCTAATATGATATTGTGATCTATTAGGCTACAATCTTCTTTTATACTGCTATGTTCCTGACTGTGTCCTAAATGAAATCTTTTTACAAGGTCTTGCTTTGCTTTCATTTTTGATCTTTTTCAAAAAATCTCCAAAACACTAGTTTCACTCATTACTTGGGATATGGTATATATCTGCTATTTTCATCTGACCAGCATTGCTTCTGCCATGTGGCCATAGCTTGCGTATGTGTGCTCTAAATCCCAGGAGGAGAACGGAGGAGAAGGGATGGTGTGACCATCCCCCCCGCCCCCCTCACCCCCCGGGAGTGACTTCTCACTTTTCCTCTCACGGTCTCTCTCTGTCCCTTTCCTCTCCAGCGATGGCATATGCCCTATGGAAAAAATTTTAAAAGCGATAACAATAAAAGAAATGTGATTTTGACTGGAATGGCGTCTAGCAAGTTCTACATGGTGCTGCTGGTTCTTGGACCACCCTCTGAGTAGCAAGGGTTATAGGTTAATGTCCAAATTTTATAGCCTTGAACACCAGGTCCCTTACAAACCAGTCCTTGCCTGGAATATGCCGGCAATACTTGAAGCGTTTCAAACTTTTATTCCACTGCGCAGTATATGCTATTGCCTCTAACTGACGCTCTCTCCTCCCAGTCTGCCCTAAGAAACTGTTTTCTATTGATAATTGGTTGATTGAGCACTCATTCATTCATTTGTGATTGAGATTAAAAATGATCTGTTCTAACAAGACTTCTGGTAGACTCTCTGAGACAGGTTGTGTCTTTCCTTCTACTATGTTTTAGTAGCACTTTCGTTCTGAACGACTTTTAGTTTTATTATCTATTGGGTTGGGAAAGTCATGACACACCTTTGCATAGAAAAACATAGAAAAATATGCCATGACTTTCCCAGCGACCTAAGATACAACATGTAAAATAACAGAACCGGTTCACACGTACGTTTCCCTACCTTTACCCTGCAGCCAACCTGTTGTTTCCTGAGGGAAGCAAAGTCCATTTTCCTCTGTTCACTTTTGGCAGGGCTTGGCATCATGCCTGGCACAAAGTGAGTTTTCATGTATTTGTTAATCTTCCCACTTTATCAAAATCTCTACAAGCCCTACAGAGGGGGTCTTGGATGTGTCAGGAGACCCAGTTCACTGACCCTCACAGTTTCCCAGCCATGTTTCTCAGATCTTTGGCTGGTCAGAGAAATAGGCACCCGCTGTGGACTAGTCCATGCTCCAAAGATAAAAATCAAATAAAATGTCCATTATTGCAGGAAAATAGCTATTTTACAAGCTCTTTAGTGGGAAATGGTTCAATAATATCACATTTGTTTCACATTTCATAACAATTCACCTTTGGGTCTTTACCATGGTGATCTTTTTATCTTAATGAAAATCTCACTAAAATTTTCATGAGACCAGTGGCGAGAGAACAGAACTATATTAAGAACTTTATGAAAAATATATTATATATCTTCCTCTAGAAATTACCTTTTAATATTTTCAATGGATCATCAATTGCGTATCTTCAGCCTGGCTTTATAACTCCTTTTCTCTGATTATTAGAAGTGACTAATAAAAAGGGAGATTAAAATACAGTTGGCTTTTTGACTAGGGCTGAACATAATTTTCTACACAATGAACACTGAGGAGCAATGTTTATGTGAAAGATCCACCTCCTTGCTCCTTCTTTTTTTTGAGCCTGCAATAGGAGTTATCATAGGAAGAACAATTTCTCTTAACATAGCTGAGCTATTACATGAAGAAGCTTCCTCTCGTCACTTCCAGCAATGCAGCCCCGCTTCTTATTAATCATGCTGAGCTATTTTACACAGTCTGTACTTTTGCATATGCTATCTGTTCTGCTTAAAACTTGCTTTCTCACACATCTGGCTAATTCTTTCTAAATTGGCAGACCTCAGTCAAATGTCGTCTGCTTGTAACACCTGAACTGATTGTCCCTGCTGAGCTAGGCTCTTACTGAGTTACCTATAATTACAATCTTCTGCAACTGGAAAATCTGATTTATTTACATGATCTTTAACCCCCTTCCACTAGAGGCAGGGACTCTAGATCTCTTGTACCTGGTTGATATGATGTCTGTGGTGGGAAGAATACCATCCTTCCCCTTCCATAGATGGCCACATCCTAATCCCTGGCACTTGTAAGTGCACTGCCTTACAGTGGCAAAAGGCAGATGGAATTAGGCATTTGAGATGGGGAGTTTATCCTGGATTATTTCATGAGTGGGTTCATTTTCTAAAAAGAGAATTATTTATTTAGTTGTTTATTATTATTATTTTAAAATTTCCTATAGGGCACACACGCTCACCAGAGAGATAGACAGAAAGAGAGAGAGAAAGTGAGAAAGCAAGCCACCAGGTCTGGGACTGAAGCCATGGTTGGCCATGTGGGAGTCCAGGCCCCGTCCACCACGCTACCTGCTGGCCCCAGGTGGGCATATCTTAATCACAAAGGTACTTCTGAGGTAGGCAGAGGGTAAGGGTCAGAGGAGATGTAAGAGGGAAGTAGAAGTCAGAGTGATGCAGATTCTGGAGCCAAGGAATGCAGGCAGCCCCCAGGAGCTTGGAAAGGTTAAGGAAACAGATTCTCTCCTGGAATCAATAAAAAGGAAAACAACACTACCAACACCTTGATATTAGCCTGTGAGACCCATTTTGGTCTTCTGGCTTGTGGAACTACACACACACACACACACGCACACACACACGTATCTGTGTATATATATATATATTTGTATGTATATGTGTGTGTATATATATGTCTACATGCATATATATTTGTGTATATATACATACACATACATATACGTATATATACACACACGTATCTCTGTGTATATATATATATTTGTATATATATGTGTGTGTGTATATATGTATGCATGCATACATATTTGTGTATATACACACACACATACATATACGTATATACACACACACACATACACATATATTCATCACAGAACACCGCTATTTTCCTCACATTGTGTACATATTAGGGTGTCGGAAAAGTCATGATGTATTTTTGCATAGAAAACAGAAAAATATGTCATGACATTTCTGGTGACCCAAAAAGTCATGACACATTTTTGCAACCAATGATGTTCATTTATTTTTGGAAGTACTAGAGTCATTTACATCTATGATATTGCTATGTCCTTTGACAGCTGACAGTTCTAGTTTCATTCTAAAAAAAAATTAAATGATTTGGTTGAGTTTTGGAGATTTTACAGTAAGTTGGAGATGGAAAACCAAACTGAATTTTCACCATTATTTTACTGTTTTACTTCCATAAAGGGAAGAACACTGTTGTCAAGCTTGTGAAAAGCTGCGTCAAGTTTATGGTCACAATGCTCTACAAGAACGTCAGTGCTGGGACCAGCAGATGGCATAGTGGTTACCTCACTGCTTGTAACACCTGAACTGATTGTCCAGCATGGACTCCCACATGGCCAACCATGGCTTGAGTCCCAGACCTGGTGGTGTGAAACTCATGCAGGCTCGACACATATGCGTGCATGCCCAAGGTGCTGGGAGGAGAATGGAAAAGGGATTGCTGTGTGGCCATCCCTGTGGGGGGTGATTTGGGGGGTGATTTGTCTCTTTTCCTCTCACTTCTGTCTCTCTCTCTCTGATGAGCGCACATGCCCTAAGGCAAAAACCTCTACAAAATCTGAACAAAAACAAAACTGTCAGTGTCAATGAAGGTTCACGGAATTCCATGCTGGTGATTTTGATCTCAATGACACTACTTGGTCTGGGAGGCCCACTGAAATTGATGATGATAAAACAGAGGCATTGATGGAGTCAAAGCCATGTTAGTGACATGAGAGATGACAGAAACATTGAACATCCATCATTCAAATATTCATGGCCATCTGAAGAAGCTTGATATTTGGGTTTCTCGTGAACTTAAAGAAATTCATTTGACAGCACATATAAACATCAGTGGTATGCTCACTAAACATGAAGAAAATGACCCTTTTCTGAAGCAGTTGATAGCCGATGATGAGAAATGGATTGTTTACAACACTATGGTGTGCAAATGGTCTTGGTCCCCACGTGATGATTTGCCTCAAACTTCATCAAAAGCAGGTATTCATCAGAGGAGGTCATGTTCTCATGACCTGGTGGGATTTGAAAGGTGTCGTGTTTTCCGAGCTCCTACTAAGGAACCAAGCGATCAGTTCGAGTGTGTACTGTTGGCAATTGGACAACTTGAATAAATGCATCATCCAAAAATGTCCAGAGCTCACTGATGGTGAAGGAGTTGTGTTTCATCATGACAACAGGAGACCACATACAAGTGTGATCATCCATCAAAAATTCTTGGAGCTTGGATGGGATGTGTTGCCACACCCACCATACTTGCTGGACCTTGTGCTGTCAGACTTCCATTTGTTTCAGTCTCTCCAAAATCCCTTGTGTGGTTGGGACTAGTGGACTGCGTAATTATTACATCGCTGGACTCCCATGTAGTTGACTATGATTTGAGTCCCAGCACCAGCGGTTTAAAACTCATGTTGGGTGTGCGTGTGTGTGTGTGTGCGTGTGTGTGCCCAAAATTCTGAGAGGAGAATGGATTGCAGTATGGCCATCCCCTCTAGGGGGTGATTTCTCACTTTCTATCTCTCTGTCTGTCAAGCATAAGCACCCTATCCCAAAAATCTTTCTTAAAAAAACAAAAAAACAAAAACCTCCTTACATGGTATAATGTTCAATTCAGATGAGGCTGTAAATCAGTACCTTGTTTAGTTTTCTGCCAATAAAGACAGGTCCTTCTATGAACAAGAGATTATGAAGCTCACTGAAAGATGGCAAAAGGTTATTGAACAAAACAGGCAATATGTCATTGATTGATCTTTTTTCTTTACATAAATAAATGACCTTTGGGGGAAAAAAAAACAGAAAAATAACAAAAAGTCATGACTTTTCTGAAACCCAATGTGTGTGTGTGTGTACATTATATAATATATATTAAATATACACATAATGTTGTTTTATGTGTATGTAAGCCACTGACTTTAGCTGGTTTGCTGGAGCAGCAATAGGAACCCAGTCCAGTGCTCAGTCCGCGTCCTTTTGCAGGATGCATGAATAGAAAAGTGCCTTAAGGCTCCTCTTCCCTGAGCCTCAAGGGAAGCAGCAGATGAAAGCTCTAGCACCTCACCAAGGTACCTTTAACACCCACAGGTGTTCTGCTGGCCCAGCTAGTGCAGTGTGCTTTGTCATCCCACCAAACTGCAAAGTCATGCTTAATTATATCCTATCATCAACTGATATAAAATCTGTGCTGGTGCTAGGGAAAATCTTATTTTGTTTATGATTTACTTCATAATTCCTCTTAGAATGAGCACAGCAATAAGGTGAATTCAAGCACAGTTGTCTCCATCAGGCTTCCCCCTGACCCCCATAAGAGGACAGGAACGCCCACCTCCTTCCAGAATCCAGGTCTCCTGACACACTCAGGTAACTTTCTGAAATGCCACAAAGCTTTCCCCTCTTCAGACCTTCATTTCCAATTAAATATAAGTAAATATACCCAGACAGTCCCTGATTATGATGGTTGGACTTAGGATTTTTTGACTTTACAATGTTGCAAAAGCAATACGCAATCAGTAGAAACCTGACTTCCAGTACCAATACAGCCATTCTGTTTTTCACTTTCAGTACAGTATTCAATAAATTTCCATGAGATAGTCAACACTTTATAATAGAATAGACTTGTGCTAGATGATTTTGCCCAACTGTAGGTTAATGTAAGTGTTCTTAGCACATGTAAGGCACGCTAGACGAAGCTATGATGCTTGGAGTATAAAATGCATTTTTGACTTACATATTTTCAGTTTACAATGCTTTGCCAGTAGGAATCTATCACAAATTGAGGCGCATCTCTACTTTAGAAGACTATTTTTAAAAGGTAGATTTCATTTTCACAGCTATCTTCACAGGTCTTTTTATTTGCCATGGTGATGATTAAAAAGTAACACAAAGCTCTTCCTGTAACTTGTACTCAGTCATCAGGCCTCTAGGTGTCGCCACTACCCAAATCCTGTCACTCAAGGGCACCAGGCTTTGTACATAAGTGCAAAACATTTAGTGTTTTTTCAAGATAATTCTACAAATCATACACACACACACACACACACACACACACACACACTTAATCACAGACCACTACCATTTTCTTCTGGTGCATTATAGCTCCAGTTTTCTGTGCAAAATTCAAACTAAGAGTAAATGATGCACCTGCTTACTTTATAACTTTATTTTTTGCTCTATTTTCCACATTAGTAACTATAACACTATGGATTGTGTGTGAGTAATGAAACATTCACTAAAAGTGCATTCAGTTACACACACACACACACAAAAATCTGTTTTCGTTATACAACACTATTTTGGAATAGTCCCTTTCACTGAATGTATGTGTATTTTTGGAAACAGATGTGAATTGATTTGCTTTTCAAAGCAAGTGGCAAGAGCAAACAGGAGAGGGGGAAGGGAAGAGGCATTTAGAGTTCTAGAAATATTTGGAAAGTTCACTAGTTATATCACTAACACAAGAACCCTTTCTCATTCTAAAATTCTGCAACTTACAATTGTAAATATTTGAGGGGGGTCTTCAAAATAGTCATAGGAGCCAGTCCTGGTGGTTAAGAGAGCCAGATTCCACATGATAGCTATGTAATTCTAATTCTGGCCCTGGTGGTTTAAAAACATACCAGGCATGTATGAGTGTGGGCCCAACATCCCAGCAGGAGGGGGAGGTGGAGAAGGGATTACGGCGTGACCACACCCCACTGGGGGAGTTTTCTCCCTCTCCCCCTCTCTCTCTGTCTCTTGGTCTCTGGCGAACATACACACCTTCTAGCACTTGTTTTTAAGTTCCTGAAAAGTGTGTATTATGAAAAATCTATGCACAGCTTTCAATTATTTTTGCATCAAAATGAACTTGTACTTTAATTCCATTTTCTGCAAACTTTGAAAAGTCTCATATGGTATTTTGAATTGGAAAATAAGAATTTATTTGTGAGAGAATTTAGAAAGGTTTAGAAAGGATGAAAAACTGCCAAAAAGACTAGCCTGTCTTGATTTGAAAACAAGTGATAGGCCAACCAGGTGGCGTGGTGTTTATGGCACTGGATCCCACATGGGCAACTGGGCAGTTTGAACCCAGGACCTGGCAGCTTGAAAAAAATACTAGGTGTGTGTGTGTGTGTGTGTGTGCCCACAATCCTGAGAGGGGACTGGAGAAGAGATTGTGGCGTGACCATCCCTTGCGGGGAGTGATTTATTCTCCCACCCCACCAGTGAGCACACACACCCTATAACAAAACTGAAAAAAGAAAAAAACGTTGGCAAACTTTTACAAAACCCAGTTTTTTTCTTCTCTTTATGCCTTCTTTGTTAGTGTGTCTTGTTTATGCCATGACACTGCTATTGCTTTTGCAACTCTGCTTGCCACTTTTTTCCTGTCACTCTTCTGATTTTGCAATGACTGCATTTTAGTTCTTCTGATGGTTGCTGTGGGTCACGTTTTCCAACCCAGGCCAAGAGTGAAATTGAATAACTGGAAAGAATATTCTGTTTAAAGATGTTCCTTGCCTCTCTCTCTCTCTCTTTGAAACTGAGATTTATTGAAGCTAAAAACTAGGACAACTTGTCCACTCACACATACACACAAACACACAATGAAAGCTTCCCAGATCTTACATTTAATATGTATGCAGTCATTTTCAACAGCTTTGAATATAGCCAAAGTTATTATTAGACAAAGAATTTTGACTATAACCAAGGTTATTGTAAGAGAAGAGAACATGCTGTTTTTATCATCCACCCACTTGTTCTCCCCGAGAAAAATACTGAACAGCAGCGAGCTCATATTAAAGGCTATATCTAGTAACTGCTAAACTATCAGACTTCTGTCAGGCTTCTTAAAGAAATTCCTATTGATTTCTGACTTTAGGGCTAAAATTAATAAGGAACCCAGGAAAGCCAGAGTTTTTTTTCCCTCAAACACAGAGAAGCAACCCAAAGGTTATGTTAGTAACTGAACTGACTGCTAGAGTTCTTTATTTCAATGTGTATGACTATAAAGAAATATCAAATTGAAAAAGTTAGTAGTTACATAAAAAGATAAAAGAATCAGCTTTCATTGTAACATTGTAAGCTGGCAATAATCCTTCCATCTGGCTTTTAGATTAACTAAAACTTCTGTAAAATAATAAATGGTCCCAGATCTCCCTATTTTCCCCTGACACACATATTACTGCCCGACAAATTCTGGGGTCATGGGTAAGAGTAATTAATTCCTGGAGCTAATACCAGTGCTAAACAGTGACTTGTAAAACCCACACTGTAGAACCAGAGAATTACAACGGTCCAGAGGCCTCCAGGGCAGCCTGCATGTGGGCGTCACCACACCTCAGTGACTCTGCTTGCATGATACGATCCTGATATGACAGAGCTGCAAGGAAGGTCACCTCTTTATTCCCAAGAAGTCCCACCATTTGCTACTCTCGATTTGGTAAACACATCTCGATGGCATACACACCCTCAAGGACGGATGTGAAAAATCCAAACAGAAAACAGGTGTTTACCAAGGGTCCAAGTGTCAAGTTGAAGGAAGTAAGGAGAAGTGGCATGTCCTAGGTGAGCCAGATTTTGAAGCAATTTACCTTCTTGGTGAAACTAATTTTTCTTTTATTCCAGGCTTGCATCAAAGAGGATCTTGCAGGGTCATCTCTCTACATCTCTCTATCCACCCACGTAATCACCAGCCACCAAGGACTGAGAGTCTGGGACTGTTCATAGACATTGGGTTTCATTGGATCTGGCACTGACCATTTTCCTAAGAACCTTGTGCTTTGTCTCTGAATACAGGTCAATCTTTTAAGGTGAACGAATAGGTCAGATGTGACAGAGAACTTCAATGTTCTCTTTGCCACAGGAGTTCATGAAAAACTTAGAGCCAAGAGCTATGTCCTTCGTGGGATTATTGGGTTCTTTGTATTGACTGGGAATTAAAGAGAAACTCTAGAGCAAGGTGCAGACTAAAGTCTTAAAAATAGGTTAGTGCCTACCATCCGAGTAACTGATTACCAAAGAAGTCATTTATTTAAAATAAGCTTTAAGTATGTATTCCAGCATTATGCTTTTTTCCTGAAATTAAATTTCAGTGACAGTGAAAAGAAGCCCATGTTACGTTCTGAACTACGTATCCTCTCGTAGTTCTTACATTTGGGTGAGCTACTCGTCAGCTTCGTTGATCATGAGTTCCCAGCTTCCCATTGAAGTTTTGGACATGACAGCAAGGCACATGTTTTGCCTAAAGTGCACATTTCCACTTAAATGGCCTATGCTTGGCAAAAGTGGTGATTATTTTACTCTAATGAACATGACTAATTCTAAATGAGTCACTAAGAGACTCCTTTTACAGACAGAATTCTTGTGAAACATGTGCCCATTACCAAGCGATTCCATCTTAGCTCCAAGTCACCCTTCAGGACCTGTTCTCAGGTGGTGGATAGAGCCCTGTAAGCATTTACCGTTCACAGCGAGCAGGTGGTAGGCTTTTTCAGGAAATGGTGCTGGCGGGATACTGTAGGAAGAAAGAGGTGCTTTTGCCCTGTCAGACTATTGCACGGCAGGTTGGAGGTCGGGTAATTCTGCCCCAGTTCAGGGTCCCGAACAAGGTCCTCAGAAACTTGCTAGCTCAGGCCTGGCCTGGTGAGATCTCTCACAGCCTTCCTGATGGGGACCCTGTGTTCCAGACCTCCTTTCTGCCCAGCCCCTCCCTCTGCAAACTCACATGCCTAGCTCACCTCACCTCCTGTCACCTGGCCTCTGCCCACCCGGGGACTTCTCTGCCGTTCCTTGTTCTGTACTGTAACTTCTCCAAGAGTCTGAGCGAAGCCCAGCCCTGCTCCTTACTCTGTCCTTCCGTGGGTATTCACCTTCTTCCCTAGGGCACAGTACAGAGTTTTCTTCTATCTAATAGTTACTCTTATAACAGAATTTAGCAATTCTTTCATTTCCATTTAAGTGACTGTGTGATGTTTATCTCTGATGGATATTAAACTGACACACCATATTTCAAGCTTACTAGCTGGTATCTGTCAGCAGAAAAAGAAGACATAGGAATCTAAGTTCTAATAATATAACAAGAAGAAACTAGTCTTTTCAGTATCCGGCATATATTTATCACAGACTGTTGAACACTTACTATTGACAATAAACCATGTTTTTCATTTGACTATAAAGTCAGCTTTTATATAATAGATTTATTGCATACACGTAAAAAGAGGACACACAAGTAATTGCTCTTGGTACAAAGCTGATCCAAACTAAGACAATATGAAAAGAAAAAACATCCAAAAAGCATCTTCTGAAATACTAAAGAGTAAACGTTCATGCTCACAGATAAGGTACTTCAACAACATCATGCAAATATAGCATCAACTTCAGAAAATGATCTTAATACAAAATAAAGAATCATGGAAATGCTTATAATAACAACATATTTGAGCTTCCTGAAATGAGAAGAGACTTACTCTCTGTCTCAGATGTTCACCAGGTAAAACACAGAACTATGCTCACGTGGCTTCTTACCATCAGAGCTGTAAGGCTTTGGTGAGCAGCATATTTGGTGACTCTTTTCTACCATAAGTTGGGCAAAGGATGCTATTTCAGTTAGAATGAAAATTGTAATAACATATTGAGGACACTACACCCAAAAAAAGGGCTATTTGCATAGGAACGGAATAACTAATAGTGAATTTTCGGTGATGGTGAAATAGTGAAGAAAATCACTCTTCACTAACACCTAAAGCCCAACGCCTAAAAAAGCTCAGCTAAAGTGATACATTTCCAGGAGACAGCTGTTTTTTGAAGTGGACACCACTACCACCCACATTCCTTCATCATCAGCTTGAAATTCTGCCTGCATCCTTCTGATGGCAGCACAAGTAGTTCCACTCTCACTGCAGCTATCTGTCCACAAGTAGGTTGTGGTAAAGCTGCCACTAGAAAACTGGGGCACGTGAAGAGTTTCTCTTGGAGGCAGCCTGGTACCCCTGGTGAGTCAATCGTAGGGGAGGGCTTCCTGTGGTCATTCGGAAACAGTCTGTGATCCAAACGCCATGGTCCTTTTATCTGCTAAACAAGTAACCGCTAAAATGCGCCTTGCACAGCCACCTCACGACTAGGACGCAAAACCTGTCAGTGTTCAGCCCATTTATGATTAGGATACGGTATAAAAACTATAATATTATACTATGATAATGATTATATTAAGACAGTACAGGGGCTGGCAGGTGGCATGGTGAAGGTCGGTGGACTCCCACATGGCTTACTGTGGTTCAGGTCCCGGACGTGGCTTGCTTTCTCACTTTCTCTCTCTCCCCTCTCTCTCTTACTCTGTCCCTCTCTGGTCAAATTTAAATAAATAAATAAATAAATAAATAAATAAATAAATAAATAAATAAAGATATATGAAATAATTCTAAAAAAAAGACAGTCTGATAAGGGAAGCAGCAGCTGGAGTCATTCGAGTAACTGATTACCAAAGAAGTCATTTATTTAAAATAAGCTTTAAGTATGTATTCCAGCATTATGCTTTTTTCCTGAAATTAAATTTCAGTGACAGTGAAAAGAAGCCCATGTTACGTTCTGAACTACGTATCCTCTCGTAGTTCTTACATTTGGGTGAGCTACTCGTCAGCTTCGTTGATCATGAGTTCCCAGCTTCCCATTGAAGTTTTGGACATGACAGCAAGGCACATGTTTTGCCTAAAGTGCACATTTCCACTTAAATGGCCTATGCTTGGCAAAAGTGGTGATTATTTTACTCTAATGAACATGACTAATTCTAAATGAGTCACTAAGAGACTCCTTTTACAGACAGAATTCTTGTGAAACATGTGCCCATTACCAAGCGATTCCATCTTAGCTCCAAGTCACCCTTCAGGACCTGTTCTCAGGTGGTGGATAGAGCCCTGTAAGCATTTACCGTTCACAGCGAGCAGGTGGTAGGCTTTTTCAGGAAATGGTGCTGGCGGGATACTGTAGGAAGAAAGAGGTGCTTTTGCCCTGTCAGACTATTGCACGGCAGGTTGGAGGTCGGGTAATTCTGCCCCAGTTCAGGGTCCCGAACAAGGTCCTCAGAAACTTGCTAGCTCAGGCCTGGCCTGGTGAGATCTCTCACAGCCTTCCTGATGGGGACCCTGTGTTCCAGACCTCCTTTCTGCCCAGCCCCTCCCTCTGCAAACTCACATGCCTAGCTCACCTCACCTCCTGTCACCTGGCCTCTGCCCACCCGGGGACTTCTCTGCCGTTCCTTGTTCTGTACTGTAACTTCTCCAAGAGTCTGAGCGAAGCCCAGCCCTGCTCCTTACTCTGTCCTTCCGTGGGTATTCACCTTCTTCCCTAGGGCACAGTACAGAGTTTTCTTCTATCTAATAGTTACTCTTATAACAGAATTTAGCAATTCTTTCATTTCCATTTAAGTGACTGTGTGATGTTTATCTCTGATGGATATTAAACTGACACACCATATTTCAAGCTTACTAGCTGGTATCTGTCAGCAGAAAAAGAAGACATAGGAATCTAAGTTCTAATAATATAACAAGAAGAAACTAGTCTTTTCAGTATCCGGCATATATTTATCACAGACTGTTGAACACTTACTATTGACAATAAACCATGTTTTTCATTTGACTATAAAGTCAGCTTTTATATAATAGATTTATTGCATACACGTAAAAAGAGGACACACAAGTAATTGCTCTTGGTACAAAGCTGATCCAAACTAAGACAATATGAAAAGAAAAAACATCCAAAAAGCATCTTCTGAAATACTAAAGAGTAAACGTTCATGCTCACAGATAAGGTACTTCAACAACATCATGCAAATATAGCATCAACTTCAGAAAATGATCTTAATACAAAATAAAGAATCATGGAAATGCTTATAATAACAACATATTTGAGCTTCCTGAAATGAGAAGAGACTTACTCTCTGTCTCAGATGTTCACCAGGTAAAACACAGAACTATGCTCACGTGGCTTCTTACCATCAGAGCTGTAAGGCTTTGGTGAGCAGCATATTTGGTGACTCTTTTCTACCATAAGTTGGGCAAAGGATGCTATTTCAGTTAGAATGAAAATTGTAATAACATATTGAGGACACTACACCCAAAAAAAGGGCTATTTGCATAGGAACGGAATAACTAATAGTGAATTTTCGGTGATGGTGAAATAGTGAAGAAAATCACTCTTCACTAACACCTAAAGCCCAACGCCTAAAAAAGCTCAGCTAAAGTGATACATTTCCAGGAGACAGCTGTTTTTTGAAGTGGACACCACTACCACCCACATTCCTTCATCATCAGCTTGAAATTCTGCCTGCATCCTTCTGATGGCAGCACAAGTAGTTCCACTCTCACTGCAGCTATCTGTCCACAAGTAGGTTGTGGTAAAGCTGCCACTAGAAAACTGGGGCACGTGAAGAGTTTCTCTTGGAGGCAGCCTGGTACCCCTGGTGAGTCAATCGTAGGGGAGGGCTTCCTGTGGTCATTCGGAAACAGTCTGTGATCCAAACGCCATGGTCCTTTTATCTGCTAAACAAGTAACCGCTAAAATGCGCCTTGCACAGCCACCTCACGACTAGGACGCAAAACCTGTCAGTGTTCAGCCCATTTATGATTAGGATACGGTATAAAAACTATAATATTATACTATGATAATGATTATATTAAGACAGTACAGGGGCTGGCAGGTGGCATGGTGAAGGTCGGTGGACTCCCACATGGCTTACTGTGGTTCAGGTCCCGGACGTGGCTTGCTTTCTCACTTTCTCTCTCTCCCCTCTCTCTCTTACTCTGTCCCTCTCTGGTCAAATTTAAATAAATAAATCAATAAATAAATAAATAAATAAATAAATAAATAAAGATATATGAAATAATTCTAAAAAAAAGACAGTCTGATAAGGGAAGCAGCAGCTGGAGTCATTCCTGGGGAGTGAAGATATTGCTGCTGCTACTGCTCCCCACCCTAGTTGGTCAGGACACGGCTAGAAGCAGATTGCTTAGGAGGTTTACCACTCAAGGCAGGCAAGAGAGAGGAAAGGGTACGTCCGGGCTAGGATAACAGAGTCAATACCAGATTATTGGTCCTTCAGCCCAACTACCGACCTTGCAGTTAGCCTTGCAGCCCAGTGGTGGGCTCTCCCAGAGCTCAGCATCTTTATTTCAAACCTGCTGAAATGTTATTAGTTACATGAAATAGATTGGCAGGGAAAAAATAAGAGAACTTAAGTGAGATAATATAAATAAACCAAACAAGCATAAAAACGTTTGTATGTATCTTGAACTAGTTATTCCACCCATTCCCAAAAGCTAATCCTACATAGGTGTGCTAATTCATTAGAAGGACAAAGGAGACTGAAGCTCAGAGTAGCTACAGCAAACACAGATGGTTGGCATCTCCTGGCCTTGCAAGGCTGTCATACAACCACTCTCATCTTTCAGGGAAGGATCTCAAACAAAAAAATACAAAAAAAAAAATCCCCTATTTGATAAGTACTGTTACTGTCAACTATTCTAGTGACAAAAATAACACAGGTTTTTTTCCCAAAATTATGTGGCTAAGAGAATGGTGAAGACAATATGGCTAAAAACCTTGGTCAGAGAAAGGAAGAACTTTCCCTTTGCACTCACCACATTCTATTTTAGCCATTGGCAATGAGAGCAGAAAAAAATGTCTTAAAGGAAGATTCTTAAGCATATATTCTTAAGCATTCAGAGGAGTGTGTACACAGAGACTTAACACTGAAGAAATCTAGGACTAAATTCTTTGAATACTCATCACTGTAGTGCACATTATAGATGGTATTTGTGTGGCTCGAAAATGCAGAAATGCGATTAGTTCACAGAAAACAACTCAACAGGAGACATCTACTTTATAAGATGATATAGAGATAAGAGATTAGACAGAGAAACAGCTGTCTTAAATTATGGAGAGAAAAATCTGCGCGCACATTTACAAACACACAATGGCATATCCAGCCTTTAAAAAGGTGAAGGAGCCAGCTGCAGCAGCGCATTAGTGATCAACGCTCTGTGATGCCGAAGCCACAGGGGAAGGTCTCGGGTTCACAGCCCCGTTCTCCCTGTGCATGCTGGGCCCACGCACACACTTCCATGATCCTGGCTAGCTGAAGTTAGGGGTGGGTCCCGGTCTGAACACCCTGTGTGGGTGCCTCTCCCTGCCTCTCTCATGAAAGAAATGAGCTTAAAAAATAACCAGAAAACAGGAGATGCTGCCATTTGTACAACATGGATGGACCTGAAGGACGTTGTGCTAAGTAAAATAAGCATGACACGGAAAGGCAAATGCCACGTGATCTCACTTATATATAGAATCTTAAAAAAAAAAAAAAGGTTAAATACATGAGAATAAAGCAGCGGTTACCAAAGTCAGGTCAGAAGGGGAGGAAATGGAGAGATTATGTC
This sequence comes from Tupaia belangeri chinensis, assembly GCF_000334495.1. Classification (NCBI taxonomy): domain Eukaryota; kingdom Metazoa; phylum Chordata; class Mammalia; order Scandentia; family Tupaiidae; genus Tupaia; species Tupaia belangeri. The sequence goes on along the minus strand of NW_006159559.1, from coordinate 2,961,786 downwards.
AACAAATACAAAGTAGTAAATACATAGGATGAACACGCAGAGACACGTAGTGTACAACGAAAGAACTATAGCCAGTAATTATAGTCAGGATATTTGCTACATAGGTAGATTACAGTTTCTCTGGGGTAGGGGGATGGGTAACTGAAATGATCGATATGTTAATTCATTACACAATATGAGTGAATTTTATATATATATATATATATATACACATACACACACGCATATCATATTGTATACCTTAAACATAATGAAATTAATTTAAAAGAGAAATACAAGAATGCTATGATGACAGTTCATATGCAGACCAATCTCACAGGAACATCTAGGTTATTGGACAGTAATAGTAATAAGAGACTAGACACCAAGAGGTATCATATATTTGACAACGCACAAACACTGCTGTGTGTTATTCCAGGAAAAAGCAACCCTTCTCTTCCAGTACAAAAAAGGCAGCGCCTTTAGAAAATTATGTTCCCAAAGATGTTCATGTTTCCTTCAGGCATTATAAATGAAGAGAAGAGATACTTTGCCAAATGTCAAAAAACCTCTAAAAAAATTTTGCTACCGGGCATGTGCACTGAAGACACAAAGAGCAGAGATAGAGAAAGAGAGGAGAAGTGGGAGCAACACTCCTCGGGGAGGGTGGTCTCACTACAATCCCTTCTCTCCCATTCTCAGGATTTTGGGCAAGCACGCACGCACACGCACACGGCGTGTTTCAGCTGCTGGGCCCAAGATTCGAACTGTGCAGTTGGCCACATGGGATCCAACCACTTTAACCTCCACACCATCTGCTGGCTTCACAAAAACCTTTTAAAGGTACTTGTTTTTCTCTTGTAAGTTCAGATAAATAAGTTGGTACAGAGTAGTAGAAATACAATGGAAGCCACATACGTAATTGTAGATTTTTCAAGTGGCTACATTAAAAAAGGAAAAAGTGAAATGAATTTTAACATTTAATTTAACTCAGTTTATTCCAAATATCATTTCAATATGTCATCAATATGAAAATTACGAGATACAGTAATGTTTTTCACATTGTCTTTAAAATCTGGAGTATATTTAACTTATGACACCTCACAACTTCAACGAGGCGTGCTCTCCGGTGCTCAGTGGCTGTAAGTGATCTGTGAGTGCCTACCGGGCAGTGCTGCTCTATACTGTAGAGCTTTCATTTCTTTTTCTTTCTTTCTTTCTTTTCTTTCTTTCTTTCTTTCTTTCTTTCTTTCTTTCTTTCTTTCTTTCTTTCTTTCTTTCTTTCTTTCTTTCTTTCTTTCTTTCTTTCTAATGGAGAGATTATGTCAACAAATACAAAGTAGTAAATACATAGGATGAACACGCAGAGACACGTAGTGTACAACGAAAGAACTATAGCCAGTAATTATAGTCAGGATATTTGCTACATAGGTAGATTACAGTTTCTCTGGGGTAGGGGGATGGGTAACTGAAATGATCGATATGTTAATTCATTACACAATATGAGTGAATTTTATATATATATATATATATATATACACATACACACACGCATATCATATTGTATACCTTAAACATAATGAAATTAATTTAAAAGAGAAATACAAGAATGCTATGATGACAGTTCATATGCAGACCAATCCCACAGGAACATCTAGGTTATTGGACAGTAATAGTAATAAGAGACTAGACACCAAGAGGTATCATATATTTGACAACGCACAAACACTGCTGTGTGTTATTCCAGGAAAAAGCAACCCTTCTCTTCCAGTACAAAAAAGGCAGCGCCTTTAGAAAATTATGTTCCCAAAGATGTTCATGTTTCCTTCAGGCATTATAAATGAAGAGAAGAGATACTTTGCCAAATGTCAAAAAACCTCTAAAAAAATTTTGCTACCGGGCATGTGCACTGAAGACACAAAGAGCAGAGATAGAGAAAGAGAGGAGAAGTGGGAGCAACACTCCTCGGGGAGGGTGGTCTCACTACAATCCCTTCTCTCCCATTCTCAGGATTTTGGGCAAGCACGCACGCACACGCACACGGCGTGTTTCAGCTGCTGGGCCCAAGATTCGAACTGTGCAGTTGGCCACATGGGATCCAACCACTTTAACCTCCACACCATCTGCTGGCTTCACAAAAACCTTTTAAAGGTACTTGTTTTTCTCTTGTAAGTTCAGATAAATAAGTTGGTACAGAGTAGTAGAAATACAATGGAAGCCACATACGTAATTGTAGATTTTTCAAGTGGCTACATTAAAAAAGGAAAAAGTGAAATGAATTTTAACATTTAATTTAACTCAGTTTATTCCAAATATCATTTCAATATGTCATCAATATGAAAATTACGAGATACAGTAATGTTTTTCACATTGTCTTTAAAATCTGGAGTATATTTAACTTATGACACCTCACAACTTCAACGAGGCGTGCTCTCCGGTGCTCAGTGGCTGTAAGTGATCTGTGAGTGCCTACCGGGCAGTGCTGCTCTATACTGTAGAGCTTTCATTTCTTTTTCTTTCTTTCTTTCTTTTCTTTCTTTCTTTCTTTCTTTCTTTCTTTCTTTCTTTCTTTCTTTCTTTCTTTCTTTCTTTCTTTCTTCTTCTTTTTTTTCTGGAGAGGTTTTTGCTATAGGGCGCGTGAGCTCGCCAGAAAGACTGAGAGAGACAGAGAGACAGAAAGCGAGAAATCACTCCCCGGGGGGATGACCATGCCGCAATCCCTTCTCCTCTATTCTCCTCTCAGGATCCTGGGCACACACGCACACGTGCCCGACGTGAGTGTAAGCCACTAGGTCCAGGACTCGAACCGCAGTGGACTACATGGGAGTCCAGTGACATAGCCATTACGCTAACTGCTGGTCCCTAGAGCTTTCATTTCTAACATTGGTGACGATAACTGCCTGCCCTGAAGTTTTTAAAGTGGCCAGTTTGGTTACACTCAATTTTATTTATTTTTAATTTATTTTATTTAACTTTATTCATTTATTTTAGCTTGTCCAGAGAAGGACAGAGTGTTTGTGATAGAGAGAAAGTGAGAAAGGAAGCCACTAGGTCCGGGACTCAACCACGCTGGGCAATGTGGGAGCTCAGTGCTCTTAACCCACACGATCTAATGGCCCCAACACTGAATTTTATTAATGTAGGGCCAAATGACATGTCTATTACAACGGTGTAGGAGATTAGTTTATAAAAACTTTGTTCTATTCAGTATAAATCGCTAAGTTTTCAGTTAATGTGCTTCAGAATACTAGGGCCCTCTGTGCATTAAGCATGCCCTTTGAGCTAGCAGGAGCCTCAGTCTCGTTTCTTATTCTTCCTACCAGCCAGGCCACATGTCAATCTCCTGCTTGCACTGGGTTAAATTCAGCATGATGCTCATCCACCTCTCTCAGTTTAAAAATTATTTTGCACAGATCCAGTACACCCTTCTATGACTTAAATAACTTTTCTGTTCTCAGTACAACAGCATTTTGGCTTGTTGTTATAAGCCGTTATTTGATGACACACTAAGAAAATGTGCACATATAAACATGCAGTCTATACAAAGACTTCCTTTTGGTAAAATTCTGTAGCAGGAAACAAAATCATAATATTAATGACGTGAATTTCCTACAAAATAATTGGAGTTGATGAGCCTTCAAATAGTTTCAAAAAGGGACCAACAGATGGCGGAATGGTTTCGTCGCTGGACTCCCACATAGCAGACCACAGTAAACCCGGAGGCTTAAAACTCACGCCAGGTACATGTGCGTGTGTGTCCAAGATCCTGAGAGGAAAATGGAGAAGGGATTGGGTGTGGCTGTCCACCCCGGGGGATGACTTCTCACTTTCTGCCTCTGTTTCTGTCTCCCTGGCGAGCACATGAGGCCTATAGCAAAAATCTCTCAAAGATAAGAAAATTGTTTTTTAAAAAAGAACTTTCTAGAGCAGAGGTTCCTGAAGAACATCTCTTAGACTGAGCTGCTGACAAGCTGAAAATTAGCACACCAGAATAAATGTAACGTACGGATCTTTTATCTTCTCCAAGTGGATTAAAGATTCACACGCTTTTCATACCTGTGGAAATAGCTTCAGGAGATTTTTCTACTCTAAATATGGTTTCTTGTCTTTTTAATAGGTAAGTGTTGACAGAAAAAATATATAGAAAGCAAATTTTAAACTACAATTAAAACTGTAATTCAGTAGGAAAAAAGATAAAAGGCATGGAAAGAAAGAAGAAATGGGTTCCCATAATGAAATATGCGTGTGTGTCCAAGATCCTGAGAGGAAAATGGAGAAGGGATTGGGTGTGGCTGTCCACCCCGGGGGATGACTTCTCACTTTCTGCCTCTGTTTCTGTCTCCCTGGCGAGCACATGAGGCCTATAGCAAAAATCTCTCAAAGATAAGAAAATTGTTTTTTAAAAAAGAACTTTCTAGAGCAGAGGTTCCTGAAGAACATCTCTTAGACTGAGCTGCTGACAAGCTGAAAATTAGCACACCAGAATAAATGTAACGTACGGATCTTTTATCTTCTCCAAGTGGATTAAAGATTCACACGCTTTTCATACCTGTGGAAATAGCTTCAGGAGATTTTTCTACTCTAAATATGGTTTCTTGTCTTTTTAATAGGTAAGTGTTGACAGAAAAAATATATAGAAAGCAAATTTTAAACTACAATTAAAACTGTAATTCAGTAGGAAAAAAGATAAAAGGCATGGAAAGAAAGAAGAAATGGGTTCCCATAATGAAATATGTCCAACTTAACTGATAGTCAAAAATCTGCAAAAAAAAAAAAGGTGAGATACATTTCACACTTCCCAGCTTGGCAAGAATTGGACTGATGATCCCAGAAACTGACAAACTGACAGAGATTGCGACTCCTGGAAATTCTAGTGTATCAGTGGGAATGTAAATTGGTACATTGCTTTGGAATTTGGCCTGATCGATTAAAGTTGATGATGTGCTTTTTTGTACAGCCCTGCAATTCTGTTCAAGGTATACAGCCACTCTTGGGTGTGTGCACCAGTAGTCAGATAAGAGAATGCTCATAGCAACATTACTGTTTTCTCTTTCAAATCAAGAGGGAGTTCAATGACAAGCCACTGGAGGAAAAAAATTGTGATACATTTGTACAATGAAATATTTAGCAGTGAAAATAAGTCCCATTGCAAGAAACATAAAAAGGAAGTGACAAAGGAATACCTTCAGTGTAATCCCATTTATTATTATTTAAGGATACATACATTAAGGTAAAATGATAAAAGACAGGAAGGCTATATTCAGCACAAAGTTCAGGAAAGCAGCTCCGTCTATCAGACAGGAAGGGAGGCAGGCTCGGGGAGGAGCACTTGGTGCCCCAAAGGAAAGGCAATATGGTAGGTGGCAGGCACAGGGGTTTGCTTTTTATTATTACTCTTTATACTTTAGCATATGTATGTGTATGTGTACATGCATATATATAGATATAGGTATTCCATTGCATGTATGAAATTTTAAAATTGGAATGGTTGTGACAAGGAAAAGATTCTATGCGGTCCAGCAGGTGGTGTGGTGGTTAGAGGTGCTGGACTCCCACATGGCCGACGGTGGTTCAAGTCTCAGAGCTGGCGGTTTGCTTTCTCACTCCCCCATACCCCCTGCTCTGTCCATCTCTGGTCAAATTAAAATAAATAAATAAAGTTAAATAAAATAATTCTTTTAAAACTATTTTTAAAAACATTCTATGTGATGTTTCAGATGGTGCACCACAGCCGGAAATGCTGTAGCCGTACCTCATCTCTCTCATGTGCCATTAGCTATGGCTGCTGTTCTTGTCTGTCTCCTTCACCCTTGAGGATGGAGAGCAGGGTCCCGTTCAGATACTACCTATCACACATTCTAGGGGCTCGATACTTGCTAATAGAAAAAAATGACCAAACTTACCTGACCTGCATTTTTAGGAAAATTTTGGAAATCTGGGTCACAAGCCAGAGGTGATCACTTTATTTGGTTTCATGGTTCACTACATTTCTGCTTATTTGTTTTGATCCCTTCTTCCACCCTCCTTCTGTCCTGGTGTTTAAGGTTCGAACAGTTCAGTGATGCGATAGCCCTCAGGTACTGCCTTCAGAAATATTTCCTTCTGTTTTTAGAGTTGGCTGTCTCAAAGAGGGGTTTGGTGGGGCTAGATGGTGGTGTGGTGGTAAACCCTGATGCTCTCTGAAGCTAAACCACGCGGGAAGGTTCTGAGTTTGTGTCCGAGACCTCCCTGAGTACTCTGAGCAAGTCCATCCATTCATGACCCAGGACTGGCTCACACCGAGGGTGACTGCATTGTCAGGACCCTGTTGGGGACACACACTCTCTCTCTCTCATTCATGGAATACATAAATAAATAAACTTTAACAAATATTTTAAAAGGAGCCAACCAGTGGCGTGGCATGGTTAAGGCGGCTGGGTCACACGTAGCTAACTATATGTTTCAAGTCCTGGACCCAGAGGCTCAAAAAAATGTTCTGCATGCCCAGCAATCCCAAAAGAACGAAGGAGAAGGGATTGCGGCATCACCACCCTCCATGAGGGGGAGGGGCTTTCTCACTTCCCTCTCTTTCTCTTTCTCTGGCAAGCACACGTGCCTTCTAGCTAATTAAAAACAAAAACAAAAACTGTTGAACAATTTTTTTTTTTAAAGGGAGGCACCTTGGTAATAGGGGTCAAGGCTACTCTGTAGAAATGAGGCGCTCAGAAAACAGGTCATGGCTTCGGTGCACTCACAAGGCCGTGCACTTATCCATTTAAACCAATCAAGGGGCTAGTGACTTACTCGTCCGCAGGCTTGGTCACTATCTGAGATGCCTCCGTGGTCTCCTCCTGATGCAGGAGGTCCTCCTTGTGCACGACCACACGCTTAGCACCTCGAAGGGCCACATGACCTGTCTGCATTTTTTACAACTGAATTTGTAGCTTTTATGCTTAGGGTCCATGGATGGGAGTAGAAACACATCTTCCCAACTAAACAGAAAGGATTCAGCCAAATATTAAAATTAGAGAATATACCAGAAATGGTAGGGAAAAAACACTCTGTTTTCAGGATACTTTTTCTTTTTTTAATTTATTCCCCTTTAATGCTGAATATAAAATCTGAGATTTCATCAATGCCTTTAAAGATACAAACTGAAACCTAAAAAACAATAATTATCCAGATCAAAGTGGACTATAACACTTAAGAAAAACTATTAACTAAAAGGTATTTCTAAGAAAAGCAAAACCCCATAGTAAAATCAAACAAATAAATCAAAATGATAAACAAAAGAGGCTTTGGTACCTTTCAGTAACAGAAGACAAAAATAAGTTTAATTCATTATTAAATTCACATAACATAAAAACATGAATGTGGGAGTGTTGAATTAAATATAAAACAGAAACAAATCAAAAATATGTTAAGAGTCTGAAGGGAAGAAAAAGATCTTCCTTTTCTCTTTTTGATGTTAATAAGACACCAGAATTTGAAAAAGCAAGCCTTTTCCCAACTAAATTTTCTTCTAGTCTGCATACACCTAGCAGGATGGCACTATGTGTTTTATCTCATTTCTAAAATGGCATCGTTTGAGTTTTAGCAGCACATCTCCTGTGTCCCAACAAGCCTCCTATGGGAAATAAAGATTCTGTCTTGAAATTACATCTATGCCTGCAAGTCTCCTCCACTTCTTTCTTAAGTTTCTTAAGACTGTGATTACAAAATCTAAAGGCAGTTAGTGAAAGAGGGAAACAAGAAAATCCTGATTATGTGTTTGGAACTCACTAGTAGAAGAGGTACAGGTAAGGACACAATATTCTCTCAACACAGTGGTCCCAGAGGGCACCGCCTCAGCATCCTGCAGAGCCTGGGCACGTGGCACCTACCACACACCGTGCTTCTCGCTCACTCGCACTCATACTGCCAAGCTGGTTTCCCGTATTTCTTTGCTAATTACAAACGATGGGGGTGGGGAGTTGCTGTGTAACTGTGGCAGTAAGCAAGCACTGCCGCCCATCTTGTCTGTTTAAAATAACCATACTAGATACACTATGGTTAGTTTGAGTGCTGTAAGACCAACAAATCTGCCTAGCTGTCTTTGTCTAGCAAGTATGGTATGGATCCTACCACCTCAAGATTTAACTTTCAAAGCCTCCACCTTATCAAGCTGGTTCTTGGTGTCCACTGGCAAGAATAAGCCAAATGTAAGTTGAATAATTACAACATGATAATTTTTTAAATTGCTGAATCTTAAAAAAAAAAAGTTCTAAGTCTTATCAGAAGACTTAGATACTCAAACATAATATCTAGCAATAGTTTAAAAATAAATCTCTCGATATTCCCTGGGATTTATCAAATGGAATTTGACCTGGATCTTATTTAATGTCAACCAACAACCAATAGCCTTGATTCGATAACAGCTTTCTTTGGAGAGACCATTGTGGATCGTGTGTCTGTTCCGGTCAAGTAGGTATCTGTCATGCTCTTCTTCTAGTTCTAGTCGTGAACTGAAAAAACCTCAGGCTGGGATCTCAGCTTTGGCATTCAACAAGAATAGTCCACATTTAACAAGGCATGGGATGGGGTGGTGGTTCATGTGATGGGACTTTAATTCTTCTGCTCTTTCAACTTGTTATACATTTTTTGCTCAGTTGTGATGAAAGATCCAGCATGAGGATGCTGGGAATAGCAGAGGACTATAGGCAGCCCTCTGAAAGTTGATCATATTCAAGGCTGATCCCATGTTTGGCAATTACAAACTTTTAAATGCTTAAATACTCCTTTATAGGAACAAGGATGCAGAACAGTAGCCTCTGCCCTAATTAAGTAGAGCCGAGGGTCTGCTGGCCAGATACAACTCGGAGTTACTCTTTAGATAACTCCTTTCTCATGTACGTTGCTTGAAAACTCACCTGTGGTCATATCTGGATGAGAACATGTATCTTTATTAATCTGAAAACTTAGAGACTATGCGTTAGCCAGAAATATGAGCAAAGTAGAGGAGCAATGAAAAGTAACACAGGAAAAAATTAAATTATACAGCAATATTGGTATTTTATAATATGCCTCATCAAGGGTTCACAAAATATAGCTGAGATCTTCCTTTCTCAAAAAAATATAATTGCTTCACAAAATAGAATAAGCAGCTGTTAGGAGAGCTGCACTTAAAAATATATGTGCACTTACGTGTAAACAAAATGCTAGGGCTGAAAATGCCTTCAGATACTAGCCGGGCAATTTTCCTATACATTCACTATCTAATTAGTGCACCTCTTAGAATATATCTTTCAAGCAATCTTACGCATTTAGGTGAAATGTTCCCCTTGCAAGAGATAAAGAAGCATACATTTTCTAAAATAGCAATTGTTTTCATCTCTGTAACTTGGTTTTGATCACATGATATTGCAACAGTAATTTTTAAAAATAGCCATAGGAGCTTGGAGGACTTAAGGGGTAAGAGTTTCTGTTAGAAAAAAAGAAGAGAATATCCAACTTTTTCAACAGAGGTTATCAGAAAGCACTAGGATAGAACAGTGACATTTGTGATTTTGCAGCGAAGATCTTCAATGCCCTTTGTCAACTAGCATGCTTCTCTTTCTTTCTGACCCAAAGATTTTAATAGCTTGGCAGACTAATTCCAAGGACACACTCAAGGCCGCGTAAAGAGAAGCAGGTTTATACAACACTGGTACCTGCTCCCACCTAGGGCTGGTCCAGCATTTTCTCTCTGATGGTGCCACCAGCTCAGCTTTCTGTCACTAAGGAAGCACACCTGTGACAGGTGACAGTACTTTCAGGTAAGTGAGGCAACTGTAGGTAAATCTGAAAATAAGAAAATAATCCACCACAGTCTTGATTTGGTTTAAAGCAATCATGCAATCCCCATTATACACAGATCTTCCAAAAACAGCTTTTCCATGGCCAGCAAAGTTTCTGATGATGCGTGTGGCTTTTGTCACAGTGATGCATTAGGTAAGCGGGTGTGTGCTGAGAACCAAGTAGTGCTCCGAAATGCATCTCCATCATTCTTCTTTTTCTCTCTAAGGTTCAGCCTATTTATTTTTAAAAGGAAGAAAAAAAGAAAGAAAGAAAAGAAAGTCCTATTTACTTTAATGATAAGAAAATTCACCTTTGGGAGTGGTTTTTTTTTTAACCTGTTTTTCCACAAGCATATATATGAGTATATGAGAGATGGAGAAAGAGCAGCCTCCTCCCTAGGGTCTGGTCAAGCTGCAGCTCCCTCCCTCCACTCCTCCAGCCCACCATACCTCAGGCACTAGCATGCCTGCTGTGCATGTCTCAGGCTGACAGAGCTGGGGATTCAAATCCCAGTTGTCATGTGGGATTCAGCTTCTCTTGAGCAGCATATTACTGCCGGGCCATGGAGCGGGCCCTGGCAATGTTTTTTTCTTTGTTTATTTGTTTGCTTTTAATGTTGGGAACAGAGAGGTTGGAAATAATACGTCCCCTTCATGTGACTAAAAAGAAAAAATCCTGGGTTTGTGAATCAGAGCCCAGAAATTGCAACCACCCAATCTGCCAAATGCAAAAGTGAAGAAAGAGTGGCATATTTTTGACAACCTACTGAGATGTCTCTCAAAGGTACTTTCTAGTGCATGGGTGGGCAGCGTTTATGAAAGTGAGAACTTTGCATTTTATATATCAGCAATCCATTTACATTCTTTTTCAAATTCTGTGTGGACAAGCAACAAATCTAGACCCAAGGTTGGCTTGTTGGCTGCCTCCCTCTGCACTGTCTACTTTTGAGAGCAGCCCTGTCAGAATCCACCCTGCGCCTCTGTCTACTGGGCTGGGGAACATTTTTGTCTTGTCTTAGGGTGTAAGGGCAATTAAGATGCTAATGGTGTATTTCTATGTCCGGGTAGGCCCTCTAGCCCTGTCTTTTTTGAGCATACACTGCAGAGGGAGTGGAAAAGGAGACAAAAAAAGCTTTCTGGGCCTTAGACCACAGACTGTGTAATGAATTAATACCAAGGAGAAAAATGACTAGAAGGAGGAAAATTCTGAATTGTTCTTAAAGATATTCTCAACTCCTCTCATCTCATGATGAAGCCTATTAGACTTTAGGGCCCTAAATGGTTTACGGGAATGGCACAGACTCTGCACCATGAACTCCTGCTCTGGTTCCACATGTTGCGGCCCAGCTGAGGCTGACTCAGGCAACTGAAAATAGAGGGCCAAATGGGTGGGAATGCCCCAGGCCTGTACCGTGCGTGCAATGGTCTACTGACATCAAGTCAACCTCAATGGCACCAAGACCAACTTTATTGCTATGACCGTGTCATGTGAGAAGGTACATTTTATAGATCACAGATTTCCTGAGAAATTCGTAAGATAAAACATATTTTTAAAGAATAAAAAATTCAGAGATCAATAGTTGGTGTAATAGCTATGTCGCTGGACTCCCATGCAGTTGACCACAGTTCAAGTCCTGGACCCAGTGGCTTAAACTCATGCCAGGAGTGTGTACATGTGTGCCCAAGATCCCGAGAAGAGAATAAAGGCAAAGGGATTGTGGCATGGTCATCCCCCTGGGGGTTGATTTCTCACTTCCTGTCTCTCTGTCTCTCTCTGTCTTTCTGGTGAGCACACACGCCCTCTAGCAAAAACCTCTCAAAAAAAAAAAAAAAGAATAAAAAACTCAGCCCTCAGAGTTGCTAAGAAATCTACATCTTTGGTTAAAAAGAACCAAAAATGGCAAACACAGTATTTTTAAAAGGTTTTTGCAAAGCCAATGATGCCCGCTGAATGTATGCATCCATTAGATTGTCCCTACTCCAGTTTTTTCCAGTTCTTTGAAGATTAATCTGGATTATTTAATATCTTCAGAGAAAAAGGTTATAAAAATACTCTAATTTTCCTAACAAGTACTCAAATGTACAATCGCTATAAAAACAGTTTTAAAAGACCTTTAAATACTGATGTGTGGGTTTTGCCTCTGCTTAAAACATGTGCATGGAAACCACCCACAACCATCTGTGGACTTACTGATGTAAAAACAAAGCAAGACTTCACATTGACTCTGCACTGCAGGTGCTGGTGTATAATTTATATTATTGATAGTGCCTGCCTTCCTCCCACAGGTGTTCCGGAGATGGTACAAATCCTGGGTAGCCTCAAAAGACTTATTACTTACAGACATCAAAGTTCCCAGCAATGTACTTTCAATTGTGTTAAAAATAGATACTTAAGAATTCAGTCTCAATTTGAAATACAGTCAAAACCTCAATTACTATGTATATAAAGATCACAAAGAATTGCACAAAAATGTCAATGTAGTTAGCTCAGGGTGGTGATTTTTATTTTCTACTTTATATGTTTTCATATTTCTTCAATTTTTCTAAATGAGTCTAGGCTACTTTCATAATAAAAAAAAGTGTTTGTTAAAAGGAGAAATAACAATAAAAAATGACCTTACTTAATGAAGAAATGTTTTTTTTACTTTAAAAGTAAATTCACATGCTTAATAAAGTTGTGATAACATACATCATTTCTAGACCTAAAAAAAACAGAAAATCTTGGGTCCTTTATGTTTTCTCAAAGACATATGACTTAATAAAGTGACTTCTAAAATATTTTGATTAATCTAGGAATCTATTTTTTTGAATGCTTTCTATTCATTGTACACCATCTTCTCTATAATGAAAATAGTTAAACGAAAAAAATACCTTTGAAATAGCACTTTAATTTTGCTACTTCAAACATAAAAATAGAAGGCACCTACTACTTTTTGCCACCTTAAGTTTGGAAGGAATAAAAACCTTTATTGTATCTTTTATTCCCGGGTAGTCTCTGGTTATGCATTTGAGAAGGCAACAACTAAAAATTTAGGAGAGTATATATCCATTCTTCCAGCATCTTCAACCTCAATCTCTAAGAATCTTTCAAAAAAGATGACTTCTAAAACAAGAATAAGATTTACCTACCGTTGATGCCAACCGTGGTTTTAAGCCTAAGAATGAGAAGACTGTGTTGCTTTCCTTTGATTCAAAAAAACTGTCATAATCCTAGTAAAAGAGAAAAGGAGAAAATAATATCAATAAGCAAAGCAAAACATTATCTTTGTATTTGGTACTTTTGATAAATTCTTTAAGGAAATAAAATATGTACCATTGTTCTCTGTAGGCCAGGGAAAAAAATCTATTGGGCTTATATGCTTGAGCCTAAAAATATCTTTAATGTGGTAATGAATATAAAAAGTTTTAATCTAAAAACTGTGACAGAATTAAAATGTAAACATTTGACAGTTGAAGTGAAAAAAGAACATACTCCTTTTCCCTTGTGTCCCAAACCAATATTTATCTATGTAGAATTATTCTGACCTAAGATTTTCACTTTTCAGCTCTACATCTTTAATATGGAAGGCTATTTTCCAATTCCATTCTTGATATTTTGTTATCTGGGGCTTAAAAAAAAAATCACTGGGTAAACAGGTTGCCATGTGTCAATGCAAGAGCTTCTGCTTTTGAAGTTTTCCACATTCTCTGAGACTGTCTTCAGAGAGAATAAAAAGATCAAATAAAAACTAAAGGAAACTGTATTTTCTAGAACATTTATCTTTGTCTTAGGCTCATCTTTTTCTTTTCCTACTTTCACAAGAGAAACCTCTAAGGGATTCTGGTCACTATTGTTCATCGATTATTTCTCTTCAAAAGTTTGCATATCATACTATTAGGTTGGGAAAGTCATGATCTATTTTTCTATGCAAAAATGTGTCATGACTTTGTAGACAACCCAATACATAGCTTTGTTTTTGTTTTATTTTTCACTCATACCAATTCCTTGTATTCTAAAAATTAAAAAAATTAAAATAAAAATATACAATAGCAATTGAACTAGATGTTTTTTCTTCTTTCTAGAGATGTGACATACATTTACCTGGTCAGTAATGTCTGGCCAAACCCTGTACTAAACCAAGACAGTCACTGGCCAGTGAAGTTGTTTACCACCTCCTCCCCACTCTGAGCTAGACCAGGGAGCACCATCTTGGTAAGAAAGGTTGTGACAGGAAGAAGAGATTGCAGAGTCCCCCCTACTTCAAGAAAAAAAAATGTAGCAAACTGGATTATATATGCACACACACAGTTAACATGCTACAATAAGAGGATTCCTTCTAGGCACCTCCCAGTACACAGCAGATATTCATTGTGCCCAGTAAAATTAGAATGCCAACATAGAAAGCATTTTTGCCTTCACAGCACTTTTACAACTAAGGAGAACACAGCACTTTGCTCTTCAACTGGGTGATCATCGATGTTCCATGATCATATCCACTAGGCCCAAGTGTACATCTATAAAAATGCCTTTTCAAAAATAATGCTTAAGGGACTTCTAGAAATGGTAAGTGATGTAAAATATGTCATACTACATAGTTATAAGTTGATATAAAGCAGTCTTAAAATATGTAATTCGATAATTTTATCCTAAGGATAAATGTTAGAAGCAGATAATGATCAGACACTTGCAGACATTGCTAGGAGCTTACAAACTTTATGCCACTTAATTGCTACCACAGCCCACAAGGTTGGAAACTGGCTTAGAGCAAATAAATATTGCCCAAGTTTGACAGCCAATAAGTGGAATAACTGAGATTTGGCACCAACTTTCACTGACCTTAAAACTCATACTTTGGGGGGGGGTTACTTTCCAAGAAGGAACAGGTCTAAGGTACCCCATATACTGGAGTTACTGAGCCCTAATGAATCCATTGCTAAGCCAAGCCAATGGTATCCAAAGAACCTTTGAAACTCTCTAGGAATCTAAATGACTCACTAACTTGTAGAGAACTGATTCTTGCAAAGCATGCCTCATTTGATTAAAAATCTTTAAATTATTTAGCTCTTGCATATGGGCCCTCTTGTCCAAAAGCTTTAGCAATTTGAGTCTTGTAGTTCTGAAGGCAGCTGTGATTTTAATTCATGATCAACTTAGCTTCAGACGCTTCACACTAGTTTCTCCTTCTGTCCTAAAGAGAGGCCTTTCTTAACCAAACCAAGAAAAAGAGACATGCGTGAAAAGAGGTTCTTCAAAGTCCTCCCTGAAAGGTACCACTTAAGCCAAAATCTGAAGGCCGAGCTGAATTAGTTAAGAGAAGGACCGGGACAGGAGCACTACTGACGGGGAACAGCACTGCGGAAGGAAGGCACTGGGGGTGTTGACAGGGAGCAGCATATGCTGGACTCTGTAACACTTAGAAGATTCTGAATTTAACCTTTAAGTTCCAAAAGAAATCACGTAAGGCTTTTAAGCAAGGAAGCAAAATGATCTAGTTTCCTTTAAGAAAATACCTGAAGAACTGTGTGGAAAATGGCTCAGAGAGAGGATGGTAAGAAAAGCAGGCAGAAAGGTTAGGATATACCGTGGTAACTCGGGAAAGAGACAGGAGCAGCCAGGTTCAGAGTGATGGCAGTGGATACAGAACAGGCTGGGAGCACATTTAGGAGGCAGAATTGATCAGAATTGGATTTGGGAGCTAGGGAGAAGTATGAATTAAAGTGGCGGTGAACTTTCTGACTTCATGGAAAAGACTAGAGGAAAAAGAAGTGATTGAGGAAAGGTTGGAGTTGAGTTTCAATGTGTCAAGTTTCAAAAACTCCATGAGACATCTGAGTAAAGAAGAAAGTGGGGCAACTGGAGGTTCCCAGTGGCTCTAGGACAGTACAGATTTATAAGAAAATAATAATTTTTCTAAGATAAAATATGATTCTAGCTATGTCTCAAATAATACAGGTATGATTCTGAGGTATAATATAGGCAAAACTCTCCTGAACTGAAATTGTTTTGCGTTCTTATCACAAAGCTATTTCCAAAGAATTGAAAACGTTTTCCTGATCTAGGTTCAAAAAATAATGCCACTCAATGCATACTTTCTCTACCTGACAATTTGTTGCTTATACTGGATGTAGTTAAGAGGAAGAAGAAAGCTAAACTTCAGCTAGATTTGTTCCATCCTCTTAGATATCTGCTATATGCAATTTAGTACTGGTTTTTCCTCTATACCACATACTGCCTAGGTCTACTCAGTCTAACTACTTGCCCTGTGGCATCTCGTTCACAGCCAGAGCCCTAATGAAATCCACATCTCTAGCCCTGACGTCTCCTCTGGCTCTGGTTCCATACACAGGCAATGGATTGCTCACAGACTCTTGAACATAACAGCCTAAACCACATCATCGTCCACCCCATACGCTGGACCTCTCAAAAAAGGCCATCCCATTTAACCAAGGCATCATCTATCATCTATCCCTTCATATTCATTTCCTACATCAGTCTCCAGGCCTTGAGTAGCTAGACCACTGCAATAGCATCCCAACTTATCAACTTTGTCTAATCTTACCTATGTCTAACCATTCTCTCAAGTGAAGACAGACTGATCTTTTTAAATGCAAGTTCGACCTTATCACCTTCTGCCTACGTCCTTTGCTTCAAGACTTCTCTAAAATCCTCACTGCTGTATAAAAGGCCCTGTACAGTATGGCTCTAACTCAATAGGTTTGGAGAAAAGAGAGGTCATATACCCAACTGCATCACCAACTCCCTGGTTCACAGACTGATTTCTGGGAAATTGAATGAGGCATTTGCTCGGTCATCTTGGATATCAACCAAAGATATAATATCCAGCAAATGGCTATATGAGCTATATGACCTTGATCAACCCATTTAACCTCCTTAGATGTTCTTCCTCTCTGTATCAGATCCTGAGGAAGTCTCTTGGAACTCTAGAATTCCAAGAACTAATGAAGCATCCATTGGGTTGTCGAAAAAGTCATGATGCATTTTTTGCATAGAAAAATAAGTTTTTGTGTTTAATGAACTGTTAGCTGTATCTGGGTATGAAATCCAGTCTTA
>NW_006159559.1:2918718-2944931 GCF_000334495.1 Tupaia belangeri chinensis | reverse complement strand
TGTATTAAATCCATTCTTATGCATTCCTGTTACTGGATATATCTATTTGAAAAGTGTTCCCTCTTCTGTTTAACCAAACAAGAAAGAGAAGAGTCATTAAAGAGAGGGAAAAAATAGAGGGCTAGTAACTTAATCTTCAAAATGCTGTCCCTGCTTCCTTTTTTTTTGTAAAGGTTTTTGACATAGAGCATGTGTGGTTGCCAGAGAGAGACAGAAAGAGAGAAAGGGAGAAATCACCAGCCCCCAATGAGGGGGATGGCCATGTTATAATCCCTTTTCCTCCATTCTTCTGCTGGGAATTTGGGCATGCCTGTACATGCACCTGGCATGATTTTCAAGCTACCAGGTCCAGGACTCAAACCACAGTCGACCACGTGGGAGTCCAGCATGGTAACTACCATGCCACTACTGGCCCTGAAAACGGTGTCTCTATCCTTATGTTTTTCTTTTTCTTTTTTTTTTTTTTAAGAATTACTTTATTTAACTTAATTTATTTTTTTAATTTGACCAGAGAGGGAGAGAGTAGAGATAAAGCGATAGAGAGATGGAAAGTGAGAAAGCAAGCCACCAGGTCTGAGACTTGAACCGTGGTCGGTCATGTGGGAGTTCAGTGCCCTTACTCACCACATCACCTGCCAGCCCCTGTTCTTATATTTTAAAAACCTTGTATGTATCTCTACTTGATGAAAAAATCTCTTATGTCATTTGAAGGAGCAACTAAAAATTAATAATTTAAGACATATGAAAAGAGAAACAATATCTCACTCAATCTGTATAAACGTAGTATGAATTCTACTTTAAAAAGACTGAAGTGGTAACATAAAATACTGTGCATGTAAAAGAAAGAGCAAAAGTCTGAGCCAGCCAGTGGCATAGTGGTAAGGGGCTGGATCCCACATGGCCTACTACATAGGTCAAGTCCAGACTTAGTGGCTTGAAAAATACTCCAGATGGGTATGTACGGTGTGTCCAAGATCCTGAAAAGAGAAATAGAGGAGAAGGGATTACAGTTTCCCTCTCTCCTCTCTGTGATTCTCTCCCATAAATGTGCTCTCTGGCTAAAATTAAAAAAAAAAAAAAGAAAGAAAAAAAAGGCAAGTTTAATGATACATAATCTTTATATTTCAGGTTTCAGTGTTTATATAAAAAATCTTAATCTAAAAAAATCAGAATTCCTTAAGTCAGAAAACGAAATAGGGTAAATTCCCATATGCCAATTTCATATATATATAACGAAGACTTCCATACACATGTAGAGAATATATGTAGTATTATTAATAATCCATTTATGTACACTGAACTAAAACTGTTCTTTTAAGTTTTAGTCAATAAAGGCATTTAGAAGTGTCAGATTAGAAATCTTGAAAGACATCATTTCTTATTATAAAAAGAAAATATTTTAAACTACATTTATCTTTAACTATATATCTTAAACTATATTTCTGTTATATAAATTATAAACTTTTATTTTTTTTATGAACACTTACCTCAATGTCATATCATTCTGGTCAGGGGACTACATACCTTAAATACTGAATGGGATCTACCCAGTTTAGATATGTTCATTTAAGGAAATAACCTTGTTTCAAGCAATAAATTTAAAAGTTGATAATTAACTTTAAAAGTAGAATGATTTGCTGAAAATCACTTTATTATGTTTTTTTTAAAGAGAGAGATTTTTTGCTACAGGGCACATGAGCTTGCTGGAGAGACAGAGAGACAGAAAGTGATACATCACATCCAGGGGGGATGGGCATGCCACAATCCCCTCTCCTTCATTCTCCTTTCAGTATCTTGGGGACACACACACATGTGCCCAGTGTGAGTTTAAAGCTGCCAGGTCCGGAACTCGAACTACAGTTAACTATAGGAGTCCAGAGGTGTAAACATTACACCATCTCCTGGTCCCCAAAAAATCACTTTTAAAATTCAATGTTTGGGGAACCAGTAGGTGGTGTGGTGGTTAAGGCACTGGACACTCCCATATGACCAACCATAGTTCGAGTCCTAGACCTGGTAACTTGCTTTCTCTCTCTCTCTGTGTGTGTATGTGTGTCTAGTCAAATTAAAATAAATGAATAAATGAATAAAATAAAATAAAATAATTTTTTAAAAAGTCCAATGTTGGATGAGTACCTGATACATCCCAGGTTACCAATATCTGTCAAGTAGATGGATGAACTGTGTTGGCTAATTAATGAGTGTGTCATGCCATCTTTTAGGTAATGCCATGCTAGAAACATAATTTGAGCAAATCCTACTTTTACTGCTATTTACCAGTTTACAGAACTGTGAAAAAAACTACCTTCTGACATTCAAAGCTTTCGAGTGGCCTGATGAATCATAAACTATACCAAAAATTAAACTATTTTACTTACATTTGTCATGTACAGTTAAAGAGTGGGTGATTGATAATTAAAAATTAGGACCTCTTAGTAGTTAATACCTTTTTTCATAGTTTCATCATATGATGTGAACAATGTAAGGGTAACACAGTATAAAGAATTTTAAACTCACTTCCTGCTGGGGGCCAAAAGGTGGTGTGGTAGTTAGGGTACTTGACTCCCACATGGCCAACTGCAGATTGAGTCTCAGAACTAGTGGCTTGCTTTCTCACTTTCCGTCTGTCTCTGATGACCATAGCAAGTTAAAAAAATAATAATAATAAATAACATTAAACATTCTTTTTTAAAATATCAAATCACTTCCTACTAAGATATAAGGTATTACCAGAATAAAGATCTGCTGTCTTAACAAATGTATTCCACTTGTCAGGCTTATATACTTATGTTGACTGTATTGGAGTTTCTACTACAAAGGTAAAGCACTGTACTCTACAAACCCACATCAAATTCTAAATTGGCTTTCCGAAGGCCTTATGCTCAGAGGCATGTTCCCTGCCATGTCTGTAGATGGCACATTTCAGGACAATTAGTCTTCTGTGGTGATCAGTCCATACCGACTTTGCAGAAGGTTACAAACACACAAATCATATTCAAGAAAAAAAAAAAAAAAGCCCAGTTTCAGAACTGGTGCAATTTCATTACATCCAAGCAAAGAATGAAAAATTCACTTGCTTTCCAATGCCAATTGCTTACAAAAAGAAAAAATTTTTAATTTTATAACAGTCAGCTAAAAGATCATTTAGCTAAATGTTGTAATTTTAGGAAGGATAAAGCAAACTAAATAGCTATTGAGGGGGAAAAAAAAGGAAAAGTCTCCCATTCCTTATACTCCTATTTCTGTTCAAGTGAAAACCAGTGTTAGAGATATATAGAAGGTCATGATAAAATCTGCAACAGGTAGATCTAGTTAACAATAGCCTCATTGTTCCGCGAAGCTTAGTCAAGGACATTATCTGTACACTCCAATTAGACTACTATGTACTAAGTAAGCATTTGAGACAAAGATCTTAAAGTTCTTTGCCCTTTTAGCATTCCCTAAGAGAACAGTTGAGAAAATCCACAGCAGGCACTCTGAAAAGCTGTATTGCTTCCCACAGCTATGTCAGTGACAATTAAGTGACAGACTCATATTATTTCTACACGCCAAGGTCACAACTAAATAGGAGGTTGTGAGGTACAAAAACAACTCATTGTCAACAAGGAAATGGTAACAGCAATCTCTACTTCAACTCTAAATGAGTCAAAGTAAATTTGGCTTACCTAAAAGAAGAAAATGTAAAAGGACAAAAAAACCCAAAAAACCCAAGCAAACCAAAAAACTTTCTATGACCACAGAGGTTTTGCAGCACTTGCTGCTGCTGTTTAAAATGGGCAGAGGCTCCTTAAAATTCCTTCCAAGTCCTAGCGTAGTCTTCGAGCAGAATTTCTTGATTTAGTGGACAAGGACTATTAATGCTGTATTCTATTTCATAAAATCTTGATGTAGAAAAAAAAATAGTTGACAGTTTCAATCCTGGTAAAATAGAGAAGATGTAAATCTAAACCAGCTTCATTCAGCAGCTTTTACAGCAAATATCAAAATATGAGTAAACCTAAAGCTGAGGATTTCAAATTTCTAATTCACATTTAACATTTCTGAGCACTGGGACCAGCAGTTAGCGTAATGCCTATGTTGCTGGACTCCCATGTAGTTGACCGCAGTTTGAGTCCTAGACCTGGTGGCTTAAACTCATGCCAGGTGCGTGTGCCCAAGATCCCGAGAGGAGAATGGAGGAGAAGGGATTGTGGCGTGGCCATTCCCACTGTGGGATGATTTCTCACTTTCTGTATCTCTGTCTCTCTGGCAAGCGCCACGTGCCCTACAGCAAAAACCTCTCAAAAAAAAAAAAAAACAAACATCCTGGACTTTGGTGGTAGGGAAATTAAACTGACTTCTTAAAATTTTTTGTTCGTGGGTGCTGGCAGGTGGCATGGTGGTTAAGGGCACTGAACTCCCACGTAGCTGACTGTGGTTCAAGTCCTGGGCGTGGTGGCTTGCTTTCTCACTTTCTATCTCTCTCTCTTTCTTTCTCTGTCCCTCTCTGTTCAAGTTAAAATAAATAAATAAACAAATAAACAAGGTTAAATATAATTCTTTTTTTAAAATATAATAATTCTTTAAAAAACAATTTTGTTGCTGGACTCCCATGTAGTTGACCGCAGTTTGAGTCCTAGACCTGGTGGCTTAAACTCATGCCAGGTGCGTGTGCCCAAGATCCCGAGAGGAGAATGGAGGAGAAGGGATTGTGGCGTGGCCATTCCCACTGTGGGATGATTTCTCACTTTCTGTATCTCTGTCTCTCTGGCAAGCGCCACGTGCCCTACAGCAAAAACCTCTCAAAAAAAAAAAAAAACAAACATTTCTGAACACACTGATTCGAGACAGCAGAGCAAGCAAATGCATCTATTAAATATCTTCTCTTTTATGTGATGACATTTGAAAATGGAGAGGAAAAACTTTTGTGCTAAACCTAGGAAAGGGGAGCAGCCATAACATTTTAAGAAATACTGAGAATACAGCTTAGATGGAGAAGAAAATAGTAGGAAAAACCAGAGCATAAAGCAACAGAAGAGCAACCCTTCCCAGTGAACCCCTGGAGAAACTTCAGCCAAAGACAATGAATGTAATGACCTGGGTCGGCTATGATGGGCAATAACCAAGCACTGAGGGAGTTACTGTATTTCTAAGGACTACGGCAGTCAGTCACTTTCCCAGGATAGCTCCCACGGCCAATCAGGTGGAAACTCCTGGTGAGATGTCAAGGGCCTGAGAGAGGCCAGCAGAGCCAGTGGTCTTTCTGAACCCCATAGCAGATACAGAAAGAGAAAATGGAAAGGATTATCCTGGAAGGACACACTGTCATTCACTGTCTGAGTAACACTCTCTCAGTAACATCTGGGGGGTTCCAGGCTGTTTCTCTGCAGCCTTCTAGCCCTTTACATGATCTTATTTAATCTTCTCACTCAGAGGGAAACAGGCTGGTCCAGCCACAGGGTGAGCATGGCTAGGATGCTTTCTTTTCAATTAACTTTAATTGCAAAAGACTTAGAAACAGAGACAAATGTTAACAGAAAGAAAACTGCCAGTGTGGCAATTAGTTAAAATATATTGTTAAACATGCAGTTGGGGTAGCCTCAAACTGTCTAGATGGAGGCTTTCAATAGTCACAGGGCAAGTCATCACTTTTATGAAAGTCACATCCCAGGGATTCATCACTGTAGAATACTCAGGCAAGCATCTCAGCAAGGTGAAAACAAGAGATTAAAAATTCATAGAAGAATGAAAAACTGGGGTTATATACAAGACATAAAATCGCAAAAAATACCTTATTAAGTCATTACACTTCTGAGCATACAGCTGATCAGCAATCAACAATCAAGAACTTGTATCACCCTTCCCTAATACTTCACTTTTTCCTTCCTGATATTTAGAATGATGCCATATAAGAATATTTACACTAAAACATCAGATGGAGAAGACTTTCTTTGATTAGATAAGTGATCTTTCAGACAGAAGGCCTTGAATATGGATTTTCAGATTCAGATAGAAAGTTCTAGGAGAGTTCTATCTGTGGAATAGGTGGGTTTCTAATAGAAGGGGTTTCCCAAATAGATTTCATTGTAAAAGTTTAGAAAAAGGTACAATAAATTTGCTTTCGACAAAGTTGGCGTTGACCTTTATTATTAAAATAGGAAAATGGCTTAACAGACTTCAAACCAAATGTAACAAATGCTCAGAAGCTTAACTAGCAAGACTCAACTGAATGAGTCAGCTTCTGCTCAGCTGAACACATCTGTGGAGGTATTTACCAATTTGCATAACCACTGTTAGTTAAGTATATCCCACGTTTCTAGCAGTCTAGTGGGTAACAGAAACTAAGATAAACAGGCCATAGTGCATGTTAAAGGTGAGCCCAATGAGCTCAGAGACCAAGCGAAGATAAAAACATAAAATTCAAAAAGATAAATATCATAATAGCAGTAAAAACAGTTTTGCTGGGCATAGGGGAGTGGGAATAATAATTAGAGACCTAGTTAATTAAAGAAAGAAGTAATTATATACATTTGAGAGAGACCTAGGACAGAATCATGTTGGATTGAAAAACAATAGGCTTTGGTAATCACTTCATACATATGAGGAGGTTAACATGAGGAAAACGTGTGAGGGCAATTTTCAAGGCTTTGCCCAAAGTATCATATAAGTGATTTATAACTAGCCCTAAATAAATAATGTTCACATTTTAGAAACAGAGCACAATCTCCTACACATAATGATAAAAATTTTGGACTTTTTTTTTTTCCTTATTCTTAACAAAGTTTTACTAACATAATCACTACACATAGTTTACAATATAGGTCAAAATTTCTATTATTATGTGCTACTCTCACTATTACATTCTACACCATTCTTCCAGATTATACACTTAGTTGTAATTAAGGAAAATTGGGAAACAGTTAATCTAGTGCTTCTCAAATTGACCAAGAAAGAACTCTGAGGCAGAGGGAAATGCAAATGAACATCTAGAGAAAGGATAAACAAACCCTGGCAGGAACTATGAGCTAAAAATTGTGTCTACATTTTTATAGAGTTGGAAAACAAAATACAAACATCTAAACAAAAATCAAAACAAAAAAGAATATACAACAGAGAACTATGTGGTCCTCAAACTTGAAATATTTATGAAGTTACCTGATCTGTGATCTGGTGGATTGGAGGATATATTTTGAAGCACTCCTTGCAAATGTAAAATTCTTTTGAAGCCTTGTTTAATCTTAAAAATTAATGAGAATGGGACATCCTGCCCTATAATACATCAGTGTTTACTTTGCTATTGAAAAACATATTTAAAAATATTGGGCCATTGGGAAAGTCATGATGTATTTTTCTATGCTTTTCTATGCAAAAATGCATCATGACTTTTTCATGACCCAATCCTATGTTTTTCAATGTGCTCAAAATCTTCCAGGCAAGTGGATATTCTGTGCCCAAGGAATCTTTATGCTATGATTTTAGGCATCGAAGGCACTGAGGAATTCAACTCTAGTTTTACCAGCAACACACATAATAATCATCATGTTTTAACTTTTAATTTTCATTTTGTCAAGTGACATTTTCTTGAAGGTCAACAGTAACTCCTCTTATCTTGTTAATAGTATATTCCAAAATATTTTTGTTGTTTGATAGAGTACTATAAAAACAGGAAGAAGAGCAGAACAGCCTAAATGAGAATGTGATTCTTAAAATAGCATTCAGTTTAATGCGCTCTTTAGAAGAGCTTACCAGTAAGGAACTATTATTTCTAGTGGCTATAAACAAACTAAACAGCCCACACTAAGGGGATGATTAAGTTGATTATGATAATCCACCTAAGGGAATACTATGTACCCTCTAAAACATAAGTTTACAATGACACAGAAACTTTTCTTCGTTACAGAATAAAACATGCACAGAAGAGCATATGTGATACTGTCAATAATATGATTTAAAAGTTTTATATCTACTTTTAAGAAAACAGAAAGTAGGGAACCAGCAGTTAGCATAATGGCTATGTCGCTGGACTCCCACGTAGTCGACCGCGGTTCGTGTCCCAGACCCGGTGGCTTAAAACTCATGCCGGGCGCGTGTGCGTGCATGCCCAAGATCCCGAGAGGAGAATGGAGGAGAAGGGATTGCGGCGTGACCATCCCCCCTGGGGGGTGATTTCTTGCTTTCTGTCTCTATGTCTCTCTCTGTCTGTCTGGCGAGCGCACGCGCCCTACAGTGAAAATCTCTCAAAAAAAAAAAAAAAAAAGAAAACAGAAAGTATAAAAACCAAATGTTACGGTCTAATTTGAAAGGTAAAACTGACTGTTCCCCTTCTCTCCTATCCTCACTTTTCCATTTTTCTTTTTTTGGAGAGGTTTTCGCTATAGGGCACGTGCGCTCGCCAGACAGACAGAGAGAGACAGAGACAGAAAGCGAGAAATCATCCCCCAGGGGGGATGGTCATGCCGCAATCCCTTCTCCTCCATTCTCCTCTCAGGATTTTGGGCACACATGCACATGCGCCCTGCGTGAGTTCTAAGCCACCGGGTCCGGGACGCGAACTGCAGTTGACTACGTGGGAGTCCAGCGACATAGCCATTACGCTAACTGCTGGTTCCCATTTTCCATTTTTCTCTACTTATATATTTATCTTAGTGCTGGTGAAGAAGAGAAACACTAATAATAATAATAATACTGTTGGATAACCAACTAATTTATATGGAAACTCTTAAATATCTCTTTCCAACAACTTCTTGTAAGACCTTGGTTGAAGACCATTGTTATGTGTGTGGGCACTTAAAATTATATATATTTATACCATATATACACACACACACACTCTTTAGAATATATATATGGGGTGTGTGTGTGTGTAAAAATAAATAAAGTCTTAGGTGTGAATCAAGGATTTGTAAAACTGACAGTTATAGAAATAAGTTCTTCAGGCTTCAAAAAAGATCCCCAGATACACTTAAAATACATAATTCCAAGACCGTTTCCTCAAAAGTCTTACATAAACACTGCACTTGGGAACAACTGCAAATCCATCCTTTCAGGTGTGCTTCTCAGTTTCCACCAATAGTAAGAAGAGGCCAACACAATAGAAAGAATGCTAAGGAGAGGGAATGCCACAAAGCCCCACTGCTCGCCATTTACCCTTTCTGCAACTCCTGAAAATTAGTCTAACCCATCTCTACTCTAGTTTAGGTCTTAATTAACCAAGGTAATATGGGAAAAGGCAGGCATAATTAGCGCCAAGTTATTAAACAAGTCTAGTCAGTAGCTTTAGTGTAACCTTATTTGGTTAGCAATACAGCCAATGTTTAGGCACAAATTTAACATTCTACCAATAACATCTAGTTATGTAAAAACGAAAGTAAATCAACAGTTCTAAAACACTAGTAAGTGTTTTAATCATTGTAAGTGACCTCATGGAAAATTATCAAAAGGTTATTTTTCTGTAAGCCATCAGTCTCTTAGCTAAACTGTCTTCTCTTCATTGTAAGACAGGACGTTACATGACTAACTCCAACCACATTTTCCACACCATTCCATCTTGCTCACCACTTTCACGTGCTGCCTGACTTGGAGCACTGGTATCCTCACCAAACCTGCACCAACTTGTTTCAACTCTCTGAACAGCCACTATGTTTTATTCCTATTCATGGTGAGTCTAAACATTGGTTAATGTGCCCATAGTCAAATGATACTTCACTGAATTTCCATTTCTAGCTACTGTTTTTTTTTTAAAAAAAGGAAGTGAACTAATAAAATTCAATAATGTTACATGATATAAAATCAACCCATAAAAGTGGGTCTGTTTTTATACACTATCAGTGAATAATTGAAAAAGAAAAGTCAGGAGAACAACTTTAATTACAACAGCATCAAAAAGAATAAAGTACTTAGAATTAATCTAACCAAGGAGGTAAAAGACTTACATACTGAAAAACCATAAAACATGCTGAAAGAAATTAGAGGAGACAAAAATAAATGGATATTCAATGTTCATGGGCTGAAACACAATATTTTTAAAATGTCAATAATACCCAAAGCAATCTATAGATTCAATGTACTCTCTATTAAAATTCAAATTTTTTTTCAGAAATAGAAAATCATTCTAAAATTTACTGAAATGTCAAAGGACATCAAATAGTCAAAACAGCTTTGAAAAAGAACAATGTTGGAGGATTAACACTTCCTGATCTAAAAACAAATTACCAAGCTATAGTAATCAACAGTAGAAGGCTGGAAAAGGCAGACACAAAGACTAATGGCATAGACTAGAATCCACGAATAAATCCTCATATATATGGTCAAATGACAGAAAAACATGCAAAGACAAATCAATGCAGAAAGAATACTTATGTCAATAAATAGTTTTGGGCAGACTGAATATCCATGTGCAAAAAAGTGCAATTGGGTCCCAAACTTACACTATATAAAAATATTAACTCAAAATGAAGTAAAAATCTGTACCTAGGACTAAAAATTATAAAACTCCTAGAAGGAAACACAAGGGAAATGCTTCATGACACTGGATTTGGAAAACAATAATTTCCTAGATCTGACAACAAAAACACAGAAAACGAAAGCAAAAATAGACAAATGTGACTATTATCAAATTTTAAAACGCTTGCTTATTAGGCCAGTTCATGACATACGACTAAGGAAACTGGATTCTATATGGATGTGTGGCTCAAGTCTCGGATCCAGTGGCTTGAAAAATACACCAGGTGTGTGTGCATGCATGCCCCAAATCTCAAAAGGCGGTGAAATAGAGAAGGGACTGCGGCATGACCATCCCCCAGACGGGTATTTCTTCGCATTGCCCCTCTATTTCTTTGTCTCTCTCCAGAAAGCACACAAGCCTCCTGCAAAAAATTTTTCAAAAATTTTAAAAATCTGCTCATCAAAGGATACCATCAACAGAGTAAAAAGGCAACCAACAGAATGAGAAAAAATATTTACAAATCAGATATCTGATATAAGAACCCTACAACTAAATAACAAAAAGATCACATAACCCTGACCTAAGAATGGGCAAAAGACTTGAACAGACATTTTTCCAAAGATAATGCACAAGTGACTGACAAACATGTTAAAAATACGGTCAACATTATTACTAATCACCAGAGATATACAAATCCAAACTGGAATGAAGTATCACCTCATACCCATTAGGATGGCTTCTATGAAAACAGGATAGAAAATAAGTGTTGGTGAAGATGCAGAAAAATTGGGACCTTTGTATACTCTTGGTAGGATTGTAAAATGGTGCAATCACTATGGAAAACAGTTTAGCTGCTCCTCAAAAACTTATTGCACTGCCATATGGTCCAGCACAAATTCATACCTATAAAACAACAGAATGGTGGTTACCAGGGACTGAGGAGGGAGCAAAAGGGAATTGCTTTTTAAAATGTATAAAGTTTCAATTCTACTAGATGAAAAAGTTCTAGGGATCTGTTTCACAACATGTAAGTATATTTAATACTATGGAACTAAACACTTAAAAATAGAGGGACCAGCAAATGGTATAATGATTATGTTGCTGGACTCCCATGTAGTCGACCACGATTCGAGTCCCAGACCCAGTGGCTTAAAACTCATGCCGGGGCACGTGTGTGTGGGTGCCCAAAATCCTGAGAGGAAAATGGAAGAGAAAGGATTGCTACATGGTGATCCCCTCTGGGGGGTGATTTCTCTTTCTCTCTCTCTATCTTTCTGATGAGTGCATGCACCCTACAGCAAAATCTCTCTTAAAAAAATAGTAAAGATGATATATTTTATGTTTTTCACCACAATAAAAAAGTGCTTTTAAAGAAAAGCATGTGGCATGGATGTTAAGGGACTGAATTCCAAATGGCCTACCCACATTGCTTACCCCATGGTTCAAGTCCTGACCCAGTGGCTTGAAAATCAGGCTAGGTGTGTGTGCATGCATGCCTAAAATCTCAAGAGGAGACTGGAGGAGAAGGGACTGTAGTGTGGCCATCCCACCCGGGAGGTAATGTCTCACTTTTATTTCTCTCTTTCTTTCTCTCTCTCTGGGAAAAAAATATTTTTACAAGAATAAATGAGAAAAATATGTAAAGAAATCTAAATAATCTGTCCGCTGAATGGAGCGGAAGAAAAAGAAAGGAAAGGGCAATAGATACATTATTTTTGTGTAGATGGGTGGTTTTCATTTCTAGTGCATTTTACATATGCCAGTTTCTCAGAGAGAGAACAAAGATTTAAAGCCTTGAACATGAGGTTTTCAAAAGTCCAACTGAGAAACTAAGCCCCTGGAAACGTCTAGGCACTGGTATATTTACCTGTAGAACTCCATCAACCACATTACCAGAGAAGAAACCTGCTCACAGTAGGATACCCCAGAGAATCAGCAAGAATAACTAGGTTGTGCCAGTTTGGGTTCTTGAGAGCAAATAACTGAAAAGGACAGTGGCAACTTAAGAAATCTATGGAGGCTGGGGCCAGCAGGTAGCATGGTGGTTAAGGGTGCTGGACTCCCACACGGCAGACTGTGGTTCAAGTCCTGGACCTGGCAGATTGCTTTCTCACTTTCTGTCTCTCTCTCTCTGTTCCTCTTTGGGCAAATTAAAATAAATAAATAAATAAATAATTTAAATAAAATAATTCTTTTGGGAAAAAGAAAAAGAAATTTATGGAGGTATAGTGGAGAATGGACCACAATCCACATTAAAGCTAGAAAACTAGATAAAAAACAGGAGGGACTTCCTTGTCTAGGTAGCTAGGAATACACCCAGGCCATACCCTAGGATCCATTGTGTAAGGTCAGCAACCACAGCTATGCCTGGCCCATCACCCCTGGACACTGACTGCCGCTAACAACTGCCATCTAACACTGTGTTTCTGCATCCCACCTCCACCCCCACCACCCACACACAATGTCCAAACTCTGGAGTGGGAGGAACTGATTGGCCATGCCAGGGAACTTCTACTCAGGGGGAACTCCATTCAAAAAACAGGCTATTCAAGTACTACATGAGAGAGAGGACAACTGTTCATACTGGTTACCAAGTAGCTTAGCAACTGCTTATTCTATGCCTCACATACCTTGCCTATCCAGTTTGAAATAAAGTAATACATCTCTAACCAATCCCAAGGAACTGAAGAACCTGCAGGTTTCCTGGATCCTGTACTTAAAATGTAGCAGGTTTCCACAGGTTAACCAGCCATGTGAGATCACTCACGAACTGCCCCTGGGTAAAGCCGGGTGTGCAAGAGCAGGTGGGATGAAAGAGACCTATGCCTACTTGCCCTCTAATGCTTTTGTCAAAGCCTAATTTACTTGACCTTGGTAAGAGCAGACATTGTCTTCAAAACTCCTGCCAGAACAGACTGTGATGACACTGCACACACCGGCAGCTGCTGTCACCACTGCCGTGGGACTAACACTGCTCAAGCAGAAAAGATGTCATTTATCTGGCACAGTTTAATCAAGATGAAGCCTCTAATCCACTTCTAGACAGTCTACCTGTAAAAGATGTCCACAGACTCCATTAAGCAAAGATATAAGGGATCTAGAAGTCACAATAAGATAAAAATAAGGAGAATAATATCAATTTATTTCACATTACATTCTTTTATTCATTCAATACATTCCTCTATGTAAGGGGTTCTGAAGAATTCTAATTTAATGACAATGGAGCAAAGCTCTCTCTACATTTCTTCTTTCAAAAAGTTAACAAGACAACAAGGATTTTGTAAAACAGAAATTCTTTTCTACAAAAAAAAAAAAGAAAGAAAGAAAGACAGGGTCTCATGTTGTGAACCTCCTGTCTCAGAGTCCCAGCTGGGACTACAGGCACACACCACGGCTGCTTGGTTTTTTTAGACAGGGTCCTGCTATGTTACTCAGGTAGGCCAAAAGCTTCCAATCCTTCTGCTCTAAGTCACTAGAATTACAGGTGCACACCACTGTGCCTGGCCTTTCAGTTTGACCAGGAATTGAACCCAGGCCTCCTGTAGTCTCAGCCGGCAGAGCACAGAATCTTGGCAGTGCACACCACCACAGCTGGGCCAGAAAACACTTTTTTGTTTGTTTACTTGTCTTATGTTTTTTGTTTTGTTTTGTTTTTGATAAAGTTGGGAGACAGCTATAGCCCTGAACTAAAACCTATGCTGGAAGTAAGTTGAGAAATGAAGAGAGATGTCAGAGAACAGAGGATGGACAAGCCTCAGTGTACAGAGGCTGCATCGACAAGAAGCAGCTGTGGGGCCCTAGAAAAGGTCAGGAATTGATTGGAGGCACATGACCATGAAGGCTGGGTGAGTGAGCAAGGCTGTTCAGAAGTCTATGTAAGCAGCAGTCAGATACTCTCACAATAGTGCTAAAAGGTACATGGGTTCAGTAGCAACAATAAGAAACCAAAACACTACAGCAAAGATATAAGGGATCTAGAAGTCACAATAAGATAAAAATAAGGAGAATAATATCAATTTATTTCACATTACATTCTTTTATTCATTCAATACATTCCTCTATGTAAGGGGTTCTGAAGAATTCTAATTTAATGACAATGGAGCAAAGCTCTCTCTACATTTCTTCTTTCAAAAAGTTAACAAGACAACAAGGATTTTGTAAAACAGAAATTCTTTTCTACAAAAAAAAAAAGAAAGAAAGAAAGACAGGGTCTCATGTTGTGAACCTCCTGTCTCAGAGTCCCAGCTGGGACTACAGGCACACACCACGGCTGCTTGGTTTTTTTAGACAGGGTCCTGCTATGTTACTCAGGTAGGCCAAAAGCTTCCAATCCTTCTGCTCTAAGTCACTAGAATTACAGGTGCACACCACTGTGCCTGGCCTTTCAGTTTGACCAGGAATTGAACCCAGGCCTCCTGTAGTCTCAGCCGGCAGAGCACAGAATCTTGGCAGTGCACACCACCACAGCTGGGCCAGAAAACACTTTTTTGTTTGTTTACTTGTCTTATGTTTTTTGTTTTGTTTTGTTTTTGATAAAGTTGGGAGACAGCTATAGCCCTGAACTAAAACCTATGCTGGAAGTAAGTTGAGAAATGAAGAGAGATGTCAGAGAACAGAGGATGGACAAGCCTCAGTGTACAGAGGCTGCATCGACAAGAAGCAGCTGTGGGGCCCTAGAAAAGGTCAGGAATTGATTGGAGGCACATGACCATGAAGGCTGGGTGAGTGAGCAAGGCTGTTCAGAAGTCTATGTAAGCAGCAGTCAGATACTCTCACAATAGTGCTAAAAGGTACATGGGTTCAGTAGCAACAATAAGAAACCAAAACACTACTAAACTGAAGACAGTGAGTAAGAACAGGGATATAAAATGAAGATGTGTACAATAAGGTAAGACCCCCTAGTTCTCTCGCTAGTTCTGTCTCAAAAAAAGACAGAGGCTCATGAACCTTCTGCCTCAGCCTCTCAGCTGGGACTACAGGCACACACCATTACTGGCTCTTCAGATTCAAAACTCCTACAGCCAGGCTGATATGGCCAAGCACATGACTAGAAAGGTCATTCTTTGGAAAGACTGCACCATTAACTCTGACCTACAGACACCACTCTCAGGATCTGCTATGAAAAAACTGCACCATTATCTGAGAAAAGACCTACAGACACTACTCTCAGAATCTGCAAAGAGAATGTTAAGAGGCTACTCGGTCTTCTTATAGGCCATTCTGTCATCTTACACCCCACATTCACTGGGAAGCAAGCTGCATTCCTATACAGACACACACAGCTCCCAACTAGTTTTCTAGTGCCTCACCTCATACATGAACAAAAGACAGGGCTCATCACACATCTAGGCAAAGCCCATCATGCTTGAGAAAAAAGACCAAACAAAGTGAAGAGAAAGAAGTCAGGGAAACAGGGACAATACTGGTAGCAGAAGAAAACTTAAAAAAAAAAATTATATTTAACATCTTCATTGAGTTAAGATCTTGCATTCACAGCATAAAAATACAAGAGTATTAAAAAGAAAAATTCAGGGATCAAGAGGAAGGAGACAAACACATAAAGCCAAAATAAAACAATGAAAAGGGGAACCAGCAGGTGGCATAGTGGTTGCATCGCTGGACTCCCACATAACCGACTGAGGTTCGAGTCCTGGACCTGGTGGCTTAAAATTCAGGTTGGGTGTGTGTTCATGCATTCCCAAAGTCCCAAGAGGAGAATAGAGAAGAAAGAACTGCAGCATGGCCATCCCCCATGGGTGTGTAATTTCTTACTTTCTGTCACTCTGTTTCTCTCTTGTCTCTCTGGCGAGTACATGTACCCCATAGAAAAAAATCTCTCTCAAAAAATGAATAAATAAATAAATAAAGATTAAAAGGTAAATTAAGAAAATCTCCCATACAGAATGAAAAGACAGAGGTGGACAATAGGAAAAAAAAAAGAAAAATATTAGAAAAACAATGTGAGAAATAGCATAGCCAGATAAACAGGCACTCAAGAAAAAAAGAGAGCAGAAAAATATAGGGAGAGAATTATCAGAGAAAATAAAATAATAATGTATTTAATAATTCAATCACACAATGTTTTAGACTATAAGGGCATACTGAGCACACAGCACAATGAATAAAAAATAGTTTCCACCAAGATAAATAACCAAAACATTTGAGAATTCACATATGCATAAGAGATCTTAAAATTTGGCACAGAAGAAACTGGTCAAAACATGTCAAAGATGAAGGAAAACAGCGGTAGACATCTCAGCCACAGCACAGGAAACGAGACGATTATGAAGCCATACCATCAACGTTCTTTCCAACCTAGAATTCGCCACCCTAAAAACCACGAAACTGGGGAAAAAAAATAAATAAAGGTGTTTTTACACTCACAACACCTGAGGGACAGAAAACTAGATCTTTGTTTCATGCTTTTCAGCATTTTTTTTTTTCTTTTAATGATAGAGCAATGTGTATGTGAGATGGAAAGAAAGAAGCACCCTCCCATAGGGCTTGGTCACACTGCAGTGACCTTCCCCAGTCCTCTAGCCCGCCAAGGTCACAGTTTGGCGCACATGCACCTGGTCTGATTTCAGGCAGTGAGGGCAGGGTCTCGAACAAGGCAGGCAGATGACTTTCAGCTCTGCTGGGCGGCTGGCTGCTGACGATACCGCAGAAGCTGGACCTCTAGCTAAAGGTGAGAAGTGTGTACACAATCCATTCATGGCTTTATGTTCCAATTTCTCACTCTCCTTCGTGCACATGGGGGAAGGGAACTGTTTCCTTTGAGCCCTCCAAAGCACTCCATTATCCCTTTCCTCCACCTTACTGACAGTCCAGCTATGTTTCCCATCTCAAGCACTTCAGCACTATAGCTCCTCCTTCTTCAGGCCATCCAAAAAGAACTGCAGTGCAGGCCCCTTACTCCTCTCAGAAAACCTACAGACTTAAGTACTTAGAGCCATGGCAAAAGACAAATCCTAACTTACTCTTTAGAATGAAGTCTCTCAATTGCTTTTTTTACCCTAAGGGGTAAGAAGGTAGGTAAACAATTAGACAAAAGTGACTTTACGCTACCGTAGCCAGAGGTACCAAATATATTTCCTAACAATCCCTCCGGCTCATTATAATAATAAAAACTAGATCTCTGGTTTATAATCAGCTATTAGTAATTATTTATATCATAGAAAGATAAACACTCAAGAATAATTATTCTTTCTCATCTGTCCCCTCAAAACATATTAATCAAAAAATAAGCTTCAAAATGAGAATACAATAAACACAAACACACACACAACTTCCCATCATACTCCTTTTTCCAAAGCAGGAGAGAGACTGGAATACTGACAGACACACATGCACTCACATTCACACACACCATCTGTGACCTTGGACTCACATCCCCTCTCAACTTCACCCTCTGCTAAACTCGTGGACCTGAATAGGCACCAGTGAAGAGGTTACCAACTTCGCTGAAAAAAAAAAACAACCTGCCATCTAAATGACTGTGTTTTGAGCAAAAAAAAAAAAAAGAAAAAAAAGAAAGAAACCACATGCTCACAGTCTAGCCACTTACTCCACAGTATCGATCACCATTAAATATCTGAGGTGGCAGAGGGTTTCCTTGAGCAGGCTTCTTTTCTGGGGGGACATTTTTATACATCCATTGCCTCTGTTCTTCCGACATTGTGATATCCACCTCCTCAAACTCTATCTTGTTGGCTTCCAGAAATCTAACCACATCTTGCTGCTTCTTCTTTACCTAATCAGAGAAAACAAACAATATCAGGAGGCATTCTCATCTGAAATGACATGGATATATTTCCAAATTGAACTAGATTTGACTTCTCCTTGTCAGAGGTCACTGACCAAAAAAAAGATGATTTATGTAAGTGTCATGCACTGTCCACTCACTGGATATCCAGCAGAGGTCCAAGTGAGTCCTAACAGTGATTTGCTCCTTCAGACTCCCTAGAACTGAGGTCCAACCCAGACTGCCTGGAAGGATGGGACTATGTGGCAAGAGCTTCATTTGAGTTCTCAGTGAGCCGTAACATTCCCCATCCCACCCCTAGCCCACCCGCACCTCAAGGAGTTGACATTTATATTCAGGAAAACTCCCTCTGCCCCAAACCATTTGAAAACCATATACAGCCCATCTGAGGTGTCAGCATCTCACTGATTCATGACAGCAGCAACATTTTTATTCCCCTCAGCAGCCTCGTTCAGCTATTCCACAGCTGTAGTCACTATCATGAAAGCATCCTTTCATCAATTCACAAGAGAAAAATGTTCTCCGCTGCTAAGGTGAGAGTAAACGACCAGCACCACCTTACCTGGAACTCTTGTTTCTTAACCCTTTCTACACCGCTAATCGTTTATGCTTCCTCCTTCAGTCACTAGGGGTCAGGGGTGCTCCTGAGGAGCTGCAATAGCGTCTGTGGGTTTTCAAAATGCTACCGACCTTCCTCATTTAAGGGTATGTGTGAACTAATTCAGAGGGAATGACGACACGCAATGTCTGACACACAGCATGTAAAACATGAGAAAGCAAGCATGCCTTTTCTGAGTGATTTTGGGAAATCTGCATAAAGAACACATTTACACGGTGAAATACATTTTATAACGGTCAAAAAAAATTAATCGTTTTGAGAAGCCAAGCAGCCAGAAAGACCTCTCCTCATAGGAGATAAAATGTGAAGAACACACTCTCACATACTGATTGCCTTCACCAGTTTCCCCTCCCTGCACCCCTAAACCTCAATGACATGTGTCTCTGAGGTTAGAAATCTGTCACATGCTATGAGCAGTGGGGTTCTGTTCCCTGCATCGAAGTCTACAAATGACTAAAAAGATGATCAGTTATTAATGACAGAAGTAAAAAGCTGACAAAATAGAACATCTTTAAGGATGTTTCTCATTATAAGATGAGAAAATTACTATATCATTATTAATTCAAACTGATAATGGCATTCTCTCGATTTCTGGAAGCAAGCCACCTCTCATTTCTGAAAAAGCTAACTTTTCTCCCTCATTAATACATATCATTTCAGAAATGTGATTATATTACTTTGAAATTTCAGTTTGCAAAAAGACATCACGATTCATCCTACTTACTTTTCCCATATAAAAGATAGATTTTATTGTTCCTATTTTACTGAAACTGTAAGAAACTGAGGTCAAAAGTGGTACACTATTTTGATAAGGTGCTTATAGCCACTGTGTACACTTGAAAAACAAGTCACTATCTTGCACCCTTGGGAGAACATATTCCCATAATCTTAGTATAGTGCGATCATCCTTCATGACCAGCTTCTTTGATTGTAAAAGCAAGTTATTTGCAATTGTCAGTCTGGAAATCATACAACCAATCAATAGTCATCTATAATCCTACGACCTACGCAATCACCATCAAAATTTAGAAAAACAGGCTGGACTTTACACCCATGGGTAAAGCTCTACATATCAAACACATTTCAAATGTTAATGATAGTGATCAGAAAAGAAAGAGATACATAATCGAACTCGGTTTTACATATAACATATATAACATCCATCTCTATCCTATCATGTGGCTACTTAAAAACTCATACATTCTTACTACAGATTAAGCATCTCCAAAACCTAAAAGCTAAAATGCTCCAAAATCTCTTTGAGCATGACATGACACTACAGGTCGAAAATTCCATACCTGATCTCATGTGATCAGTCTCAGTCCAAATGCTTCCGTACAACAATATCGTATAAAATTACCTTCAGGTTATACATATAAGGGGCATATAAAATATTATAAATGAGTTTCATTCTTAAGGTATTTCATTATGTATGTGCAAATATTCCAAAATTCAAAAACATTTCCTAAATCCAAAACATTTCTTGTCCCAAGCATTATGGATGAGGGATACTCGACCTGTATCAGTATACATCAAAGCCATATACACAGCTCCCCCCCCCTTCCTCATACACATAGAAGCAAACACACACACACACACACACACACACACACACACACACAATAATCTGCTACAATGCAACTGGTCTTTCCTGTCACAGAATCATGCTTAGTAAAAATAATTGCATCTTGTCCCCTTTATTCAATAATGTGTGATAAGTATTGTCCCTTGTCATTAAACATTTTTCAAAAGGATAAATTTTAATATGTTTCTGCAAATGTCATGTAGATATGCAGGTAGTTATTACTCTATTGCTGGGTATTTAATTTAGCATATTTGTAACTTTCACCACTATAAATAACATCATGGAGTGAACATCTGTCTTAGTCTGTTCAGGCTACTAGGACAAAATACTATACATTGGGTCGTTTATAAACAACAGAAATTTATTTCTCACAGTTCTAGAAGCTGGGAAGACAAGGTACCCGCAGAGTCAGTGTCTGGTGACGGGCCTGTTTCCTGGTTCATAGATGGCACCTTTTCGCTCTATCCTCACATTGTAGAAAAGACAAGGCAGCTTCCTAGGGCTTCTTTATCAGGGTGCTAATTCCATTCATGAGGGTTCTGTCCTCATTACTTATCACGTCCCAACAGCACACCTCCTCAAACCATCACCTCGGTGACTGGGTTTAAACATATAAATTTGGGGTGAAGGAACCAATCAACAGTTCGACCATAAAAACATCTTTATTTCTAAATCTTGACTGTATCTTTCAACACTACCGCACTACTGGGTTGTTGGAAAAGTCATGAAGCATTTTTGCATAGAAAAACATGGCAAAAAATACATCATGACTTTTCCAACAACCCAATACTTTAGGTCAAACCCCAGTAAATAAAACCCAGATATCAACGGGCAGAGCGCTTTTCAAGTTCCTGATGGATCCATGCTAACTTCCTTCAGCAAGGTTACACCAATTCACACTCCCATTAGTAGTGCCTGAGGGTGGTCTTGTCTCAACATCCCTCCATCCTAATGACCAGTCTCTGGAAACTGTATATGAAAATTAACTGCATAATATTAAAATTCAGGGACCAGCAGGTGGCAGATGGATGGGGCACTGATCTTCCACATGGCCCATCACAGTTCGGGTCCTGGACCTGGTGGCTTGAAATTCATGCTAGGCGTGTGTGGTTGTCTCTGTCTCTCTTTGGAGTACACACATACCCTATGGCAAAACCTTAAAAAAAAAAAGTATTAAAATTCAAATACATCGTTCATAAAGCAAAGGGCAGTTTCTTACTTACAATGGTGGTAACTGACAAAGTATGGTAAGGAATAAAACATAAACAACAATAATATCTGTATTTTACAAGCGGCAAGGAAGCAGGGGAATCATGAGCAGGTTTGTGTTTTAAGGAGATCACTTTAATACTGTGCAACTTAAAAAGAAAAAAAGTATATATTCATTTGTTTTTTGTATTTTTACATTCTTGCCATAGGGTGTGTGCACTAGCAAGAGAGACAGAGACCATGAGAGAGAAAGTGAGAAATCACTCTTCAAGGAGGATGGCCTCGCCATAGTCCCTTCTCCTCCATTCTCCTCCTGGGATGTTGGGCATGCACACACATGTACCCAGTGTGATTTTTTAAGCCTCGAGGTCCAAGACTCAAATCGTGGTCAGCCATGTGTGAGTCCAGTGCCTTAACCACCATGCTATCTGCTGGCCTCTCTGCACATGCTAAGACTGTTATAAATTGATCTAGGAGTGATACTTTTGTAGGCCATAAAATAAAACATGAAATTTGTAGACTTGGCTCACTCTCTTAGGGAAAAAAATGGAGAAACATGGGAACATTTGTATTTGCTCATACTTAATTTTTTTAAATCTTGAAGATCATGTGAAAAATGAACAAAAGTGGGGCCAGCCCCATAGCACAGTGGTTAGGCGCTGTGCAGAGGAAGGCAGATTTGTTATGGCTGACCAGTTTTGCGTTTGAGTGCCAGGCCATTGGCGTGAAAAAGCATACTGGCTTTTACACCTGTGGGCCCAGGATCTGGGCAAGATAGAGAACTGGAAGAAAAAGGATTGCAGTGTGGCCAGGCTCTATTGGAGGGAGGCTTCCTTTCTCTTTTTCTCTACTCCCCTTTACACTCTAGCATAAAAACAAAAGAAAACAAAAAAACTGGCAAAATTGATAAAAAGCTGGGAAAGTAGGAACTGGATGAGGGGACAAAGTGGGAGCAAGAGCTAACTTTAAAATCTTTTGAACATGGGGCCAGCAAGTGGCATAGTAATTAAGGTTCTAGACTCCCACTTGACCAACCAGTTTGAGTCCCGGGCCTGGCAGCTTGAAAATCACACCAGGTGTGTGTGTGTGCATATCCAAAATCCCAGGAGGAGAATGAAAGAGAAGGGACCACAGCATGGCCATCCCCCCTAGAGGATGATTTCTCCCTTTCCCTCTCACTGTCTCTCTCAGGTGAGTACATGCACCCTATGGCAAAAACCTTAAAAAAAAAATCTTTTGAACATTAGAAGAGTGTTAATATTTGAAAGATAAAATAGAAGAAATGTACTTGAAGAGAGAGAGACAGAAAGGCAGAGAGAGAGAGAGACAGAGA
Organism: Tupaia belangeri chinensis; assembly: GCF_000334495.1. Lineage (NCBI taxonomy): Eukaryota > Metazoa > Chordata > Mammalia > Scandentia > Tupaiidae > Tupaia > Tupaia belangeri. Next base: position 2,921,997 of record NW_006159559.1, on the reverse strand, counting down.
GCGCCCAGGTTCACACAAACGGCAGCATACACGTGCAGCGATGCATTGTACAAATCAAGTCTTCCTAATGGGACAGGAAGCGGAATGCCAGGTATTTTGTCAGTCGTCAGCCTGTATAATTCCTTACACTTGTAAGAGAGCAGATGATTAAAAAGAAGAAATGAAAATACAAACAAAACCCAGCTAAGACCACAGAAAATTAGCTTATACTATAGCAAATGATCCAAATAAACAAGCTGGGAGAAATTTAACCTAGAGAGGAAGTTTTCTAAATGTTTGGGACATTACCATCAGGAAGGAGAGGTGAGTCACACCACCGCTGGCTGTTTTTCAGATCTGCAGGGGTGAATGTGGCCTGGAACTCTGGGAGCCCAGGAGTAACTGGCACGGAAAGGCAGCTGAAGAGGCAGGGACTTGGGAGAAAACCCCAGCCTGCTGGGTGGCACCCTGGAGATGAAAGAGTTTCCCAAGTGGCAACAAGAAGCCACTGAGGCACTTTGAGTGCTGAGCATAATCCCAGAGTCCAAATAACTATCACACACAGAATCTTCCCTTGTTCAAAGAACTTTATTCTCCCAACAGTTAATCTTTCCTGCAACAACATGTGCAGACCTATTGACTATAAGGTTATAGTCAATATTAAAAGGAATCTTCAGCCAGCCCCATGGTCTAGTGGTTAAGTGAGCCAGATTCTACATGGCTAACCACGTGATTTGAGTCCTAGATTCAGCAGTTTGAAACACATGCTGGGGACCATCAGTTAGCATAACGGCTATGTCGCTGGACTCCCATGTAGTCAGCCGTGGGTCGAGTCCCGGACCCGATGGTTTAAACTCACGCCGTGTGCATGTGCGTTCGTGCCCAAGATCCCGAGAGGAGAATGGAGGAGAAGGGATTGCAGTGTGGCCATCCCCCCACCAGGGGGTGATTTCTTGCTTTCTGTCTCTCTGTCTCTATCTGTCTGGTGAGCACACGTGCCCTATAGCAAAAACCTCTCAAAAAAAAAAAAAAAATAAATAAACCAGGCCAGGCATGTGTGTGTATATACTTCAAATCCTCACAGGATAGAGATGGGACTGCAGTGTCCCTTCCCCTCTGGGGGTGCTTTCTCCCTTCCCCTCTCTTTCTGGCAAGCACATGTGCCCTCAGGCAAGTTTTAATAAGAAAGAAAAAGAGAGAAAGAAAGGGAAAGAAAGAGAAACAGGAAGAAAGAAAACAGAGCAAATGGAAAAGAAGTAAACTGCAGGGCAACTGGCTGCCTTTATCCATGTCAATTTATCCACGGGTAAAAAGTTCCTGTAACTCTTAAGTCTGTATTTAAACATACTTATAAGCCAAGGCAGACACAACTGCTAGTTATTTACCCAGTAACAAACAAAAATAAATACATTTTAAAAATGTATTTATTTATTGAGAAGGAGAAGCAACCTCAACAGGGTCTCACATTATGATCCCATACCACCTACTCCCAGCCTTTGAGCCTTGTAGGCACCTGGCATGTACAGGTTGACATGGGAATTGAACCTTCATCTTCCACATGGCTTCTAGCACTGCAGAGTATTGCTGGCCACTGCGCCAACATGTCTGGGCCCGATATCCCTTTCTTAATAACAGAAGCCTGGCTTTGTTTAGGATACCAATAAGGTCAGCCTCCGAAATGTGTTTACCCAAATGCCTCTAAGCAGAGGTGATCACCTGACACAGTTCTGGCCAATGAGATGTAAGGCAGACAGTCCTGGGAAGGCTCCACTTAATGAATAAAAAGTCTTTGCCTTTTGCCTTTCTCTTTTCTTCCTTACAGAAATGCAGACACGGTGCCTGGAAGAACAAACACCATTCCACAGATGTGAAACGCTAAGGGTGGGAGGGCAGAAAGACGGAGCCTGGGTCCTTGATGACATTTTGCAGCTGCCACCCAGTCCTGTTTCACATGCCTATTTGAAACCTTTCTGTATTCGACAAAAAAAAGCTAATAAGTTAAGACACTCTAGTTTTCTACAGCTTCCACCCAAATGCAATGCTCCTGATAAAATCCTTTACTGCTATTTACAATGTCTTCAGGAATGTATTATAATGAAGGTCTGAAAATAAAAGCTATTAGAACATAGTAGAGGCAGGAAATAAATGCTGTAAGACATAAATTTAACATAAGTAAGTATGTATCACTGAATAAAATGATAAAATTTTCATTATTTTATTTTTATTGCCCTTTTTAAGAAGTTTCTTTCTGGGGACCAGCAGATGATATAATGAATATGTCACTAGACTCCCACGTAGTCGACTGCAGTTCGAGTACAGGATCTGGTGGCTTAAAATTTACACTGGGCGTGTGTGCATGTATTCCCAAGATCCCGAGAGGAGAATGGAGAAGGGATTGAGGCATGACCATCCCCCCCTAGGGGGGTGATTTCTCTCTTTCTGCCTCTCTCTCTTTCTCTGGCAAGCGCATATACCCTACAGCAAAAATCTCTCAAAAAAAAAAAAAAAAAGTTTCCTTCTGGGGCCAGCAGGTGGCATGAGTTAAGTCGCTGGATTCCCACATTACTGACAGCAGTTTGAGTCCCAGATCTGAGAGCTTCCTTTCTCATTTTCTCTCTCTGTCTCTGTCTCTCTCTGGTGCATGCATGTGCCCTGTGCAAATTTAAAAATAATAAATAACTTAATAAGTAATGATAAATGAAATTAAATAAATAATTCTCCCAAAAAAGTTTCTATCTTCCATGACAGAGATAGCACCAGCACCAGGGTCTCCACACCACAATCCGATCCTAGCCTCAGACAGCCCTGATAGTGGGTTTGGGCAGACCTGGTGTATTCTGGCGGCAAAGTCAAACACTCCATCTCCTATGTGGGTCATCCCTGCAGAGCATTACTCAGTGGTAATGCAGTGCTGAGTCTGGTTCTCAAATTTTCATTGTTTTCTTCATAAAGCAACATCCAAGGCATTAGACCTCAAACAGGAAGGTATCTATGAAAGGACAGAAGTTACATTTCACCTTATCATCCAAACATAAGCCATATACATCATACAAAGCAATTAAAAGGAAGACACTGCAACTCTATTGGGTTAGATTGGAGACAGGCAATATTTGGCCTGGGGGCCAAATACAGCCCAAGGACGACTTCTGTATGGCCAACAGCCCTAATGATCTCTATTTTCACATGGCTGGGGTGGAGGAGAGATCAAAATAATAATAGTAATATTTTATGACATGTAAAAATGATATGAACACCAATCTGAGGGCCATCAGTAAAGCTGTATGATGGGGCAAGAAGGGG
>NW_006159559.1:2894415-2918695 GCF_000334495.1 Tupaia belangeri chinensis | reverse complement strand
ACTCCCACATGGCCAACCATGGTTTGAGTCTGGTCTGGCAGCTTGCTTTCTTGCTTTCTCTCTCTCTTGTGTATGTGCCCTATAGCAAATGAAAATATAATAATAATAATAATAATAAAATTACACAAAATAATTCTAAAATAAAGCTGTATGAGGACACAGCAATGCCCATTCATTTACATAGCATCGATGGTCACTTTTGCCCTACAATGGGAGAAATGAAGAGCTGCAACGGAGGCTGTGAGCTCCAAAGCCTAATAAATTTACTTGCTGGTCTTTACAGAAGAGCTTGACAATCTGTTAGGCTGGGCGCAGATCTGCATTTCTGGTCCAAAGTTCACCTTCAAAGTTCTCAGTGAGCCCTGCCCTGATCACCCTATGTCTTACCAGACACCCCGGAACTCTTCACTCCCCTCAGTGCTTTACTTTTCCCCATGGCATCTGGAACCTGACATACGGTGTGTTTTACATATTTGTCCGTGTCTTCCTACTGGAACATAAATTCCGTCAGAACAGGGTGTTTTGTCTGTTTTGTATCCTGCTGGAGGACCAATGGTGTCTGGCACATAAGCAGACACTCAAATATCTGTTAATGAGTAAGCAAAACTTTCACAAGAGGAAGGGCGGCTATGACAGGGAACTTCTGTCCCAACTCACAGCAGGGTTGATTCTCTCACCTTTCGCCCCTACCCTATCACCTCCTCAAAGAGCTCTCTCTAGCCATCTTGCTGAAGTTTTATTGCTTCAATTTATTGTGATTGTGTTTATTTCTCTGTTTCTTTGGTTTTGTTCTTTCTTCTCTCTCCACACTGCCAATTCATACAGGAGTCCCTCAGTTAATATTAACTGAATGGATGATTAAAGAATTTCACTCCATTGCCGAACATCAAAGATTTCCAGGGGATATTCAAGAGAAGCTATTGAAACTGAATAAGTAATTTAACTTGGGAACAAATGTAACTGAAGTTTAGCAACGGGAATAAGGATCAAACACAACACTAAAGTTGCATGAATTTAAAAAGTGATGTGTCGAGGATACTACCTCTAATAATCAGAATAATTTAGAAGAATCTCTAAATCCTGAATGTGAAAAACAAGGCTTCACTTTTAACTTTGAAAATGATTAAAGAGAAAGTTGTACATGATCACATTTAAATAAGGTCTATTGTCAGCTAATCTTAAAAACTGTAAGTACATAACGCAGTCTTTTGTTTGGCCCAAAGGTTTTTTACTAAATTGTTGCTACATTTGCAAACTTCTAACAATTGAGAATTAAGCAAATACGTTGGTATTTCCCTGATTCTGCTTCCAAATGCTTCTCTAGGACTCTAATAGCCTCAACCACTTCCCCCTAAATACCTCCAGGAACTCTGAGGCAAGCTTCTCAGAAGTGCTTTGACATAGTCTTCTCAGCCCCTCCTTGAATTAGCCTTCACCCTTTTGATTCCAGAATCTTGGATCTGCTGAGGATCCCAATGCCTGCAACAAGCCCTGGTGAACCCCTCCACAGGCACCCGGCTGAAAGCTGCCAGGGCTGTGCTGCCCTGTCTACCGATACACCACCAACACTCAGTGACCTATGGAAATCTTAGCAAAGATGCTTACAGCTTTGACCGGCAACCTGCTGGTCCCAGGAATCTGCAGGGATTGGATCACAAGACAGGTTAGATAAAGTATTGGGTTGTCAGAAAAGTCATGACATGTTTTTCCTATGCAAAAATTTGTCATGACTTTTCCGACAACCTAATAGAATGCACTTGACTCAGACTTTCTCCCTACTCTGGCACTGACCTCTAAGTAAACTTGTACACCTCTCTTGCCCTACTCTCTTCTACAGATTAGTTCTTTCCCGGGAGGCTCCCAGTTAAGTTAGATAATTAAGCAGCCCCTGCCAGACGCGTCTAGTCATGTTTGAATTTTGGAGTGTACACAGCTATTGCTACACCTGGACCTTGGGACTCAGTAGACAACAAAGAGACATCAGTCTGAGTAGAATAGGGGTTTTTAAAATTCAAATTGAGTATGAACAATAATGGGAAAGCAAGAGTCATTAAAGACAGAGGACAAGAAGGAAAATTGGGGAAAAAATGATGTGTTTTAGAGTTAACCTGTCCTGGTTTTAATATTGGTCCTGTCAGTTGAGTAGCCTTGGAAATATTACTTAACTTCCTTCCTCTCAGCCTCAGTTTCCAAATCTGAGAACTGGGCCAATGTCTTCTTCTGCAGGTTCATTGGAGAATTAAATAAGAAAAGTGCTAAGGCACTTGTTCAATTATTTCATTCATTTAAAAGTATTAGCTTTTCTTTCTTTGTCCTAGATGTGGCTTTCTGGAAAAAAAGTATAAAACAACTTCTGGATACTCTAAAATGCTTTGAAAGTGATACAACAGTTCTTTATATCACTTACTTTCATGCTTCAAACACAAAGATTTCATTTTTCTTACCTGAGGTAGATTTAAGGCTCATGAGGGTCTTTTATGTGTCTCAGTCAGAAAAAAGTAAAAAACAGAGAAAAAAGAAGACAAAAGATATATTTTCTTATAACTTGGCAATCTACAAAGGAGGGGTTAGACTAGACTAAGAGAAGTAGAAAGCCCTAAGATACTTCCTCCTCTGACTTAAGAAAAGAAGGAAAGGACTACGGCTCTTTTCTCTTGTCAAAGACCTCTAGAACTTCCCAGAGACTGAATAAGGTACCTCGGAAATACATACTTGCACAGCAAATTCTTTAAATAATATCTCATTCTTAAACTCATAGGAATTATTCTATCACAAAGAGGATGCAAGTGGCAGAAAAGTACTGTGGCAGAAACTACACTAGTTAACCCAAAGCCATTTCTTATTTCTCCTGTGAAGGATGAAAAATATAGCCATATTCATAGGTGAAGCAGTCAGGTCACTCAGATATGGCCCATGAGGTACGAGCCCAACTGTGCTAGGTGGATCTCCTGAACAGGACTATGCTTTCTTGTCAAAGCAGACAGATTAAGACGATAAGGCCCTATGAACGGGCAATCCTCACCCTTCTTGCATGGAATCCAGGTATGAGGGCTAGAGGTGCAGAGTCAGGCTTTTCACATGAGTTAACAGGCTTTGGGAAAAGGCCAAGACTCCCAGACACACAGCCATAAACAAGTTCAATCTCCAGACTTCCCAGGAGATAGCAAAGCATTGCTGTTAGTTTAGGCTCAAGTGAATCAGATTCTCTGTTACTTGCAGATGAATGCATTCCTAATTGAAAAACTCACAGTACTGTTGGGGAGTAGGGCAAGGGTGTGGAATAAACCCCAAAGGAGCTATCTGTTCACTGTCAACCTTCTAACGCTCTCTAACTGAACATGAGATTGCACATAAAGTACCATGTCTCCAGTTTCTACTTTAGTTTATCTTACTAGAAAACAAATACCAGGTTACCAAGCCAAAGATAACAACGTAAGAGGCTATCTTGCAACAGATTGAAGCTCAGGTTTTAGAGAATCAGAGTGTCAGATAAATTATAAAATACAGGGCAATTTTTTTTTGTTTTTGGAGAGGTTTTTGCTATAGGGTGTGTGCGCTCACCAGGCAGACAGAGAGAGACATAGAGACAGAAAGCGAGAAATCACCCCCCAGGGGGGATGGTCACGCCGCAATCCCTTCTCCTCCATTCTCCTCTCGGGATCGTGGGCACGCACGCACACGCACCCGACGTGAGTTTTAAGCCACCGGGTCCGAGAGGCGAACTGCGGTCGACTACGTGGGAGTCCAGCGACATAGCCATTACACTAACTGCTGGTTCCCCAGGGCAATTTTTGAAAGAATCATTAGTTATATGTTGCAATTAAAACACAAGTTGAATAATGGAAAAGACTTTGGTTTTCCATCAATTTATCTTTTAGTACAGTCCCTAAGACTTACTAGGCCCTCATATGTTCATTCTTATTAAACATCGCTGATGTCTGAATTCAAATACTTTATTTTAAAAAAAATCATAGTCTCATCGCATTTTTTTTATGTTCCAAAGATTCAACATTTGGTAATATACTTTATATGGCTGCTATAATATTGTATATGCAATTGTATCACAAGTGTTTGTCCCTATAACCTTCGTGGTTATTGTATGTACAAATTCCATTGAGTAGTACTTGCACTAATATATTAAAACATAATCTTGAATTTTTTTTTTTCTCTTAATTGCCAGAGGACACATGCACTCACCAGAGAGAAAGAGAAAACACCTTCCAGTGGGACATGGTCATGCTGCAGTCCCTTCTCCTTCCCATCAGGACTTTGCACACACATGTGACTGGCATGTTTTTCAACCTGCCAGCCAGGATTTGAACAATCAGCCAAGGGCAATCCAGTTTTCCATGCACAGCATTCTACCACTGTACTAGGCGGCCAGCTTATAAAATATTACCTTGACATTGGAAATACAAGTGTGTTCAGAAGATTTTTTTATTTTTTAAACAAAGATAAATGTTCCACATCTGCTGACTTTTTTATGATAAAAATGCTTACCAATAGTAGGCTACCTAGCAGGTACTAAAACACACTCAGACTTTCACGCATGCGCACACGCCCTCTTTCTTCTTTATTTGTCCCATCAAGATGGACACCACATCAAGTAACTACCATTCGTGATAAGCATTTTACAAAATGGGTCTTAAGAAACTTTTGACATTGTTATTTTGTTACTGAAAATAATGAGTCATCTATAAAAATTGTCACTACATAAACCTAGACATAGATTGTTCTCATCTCTTAAATCTCTCAAGTGAAAACCTTCAGGATTTAAGTAGTGTAACACTGTTAGAAAAAGAACCTGCCTACACGAAAACCTTCACACGTACACCCCATGCTCAGTTGGGCAGCTCTGCCACAGGGAATGGGGTAGAGGAGGTAGGGAGGGGCTGGCTGCTTGCAGCTGTGACACTAAGGCCTGTGAGAGGTCCTGGGTGAACTGACAGCAAGTGGCACTGCTGGTCTGAACACACTGACGACAGCGTCAAGGGCCTGACCCTCATTTGGGCTTGTTAGCATTGACTTATGTTTTAGTAACGAACCTTTCTAGTCCAGAAAGGTCAGTGTCACCTTGGACAAGTTGTTTATCCACCAAAGCATCGGTGGATAAACCTCATCTTGGAAAAGAATTCCGCTCAGAGAGCGGGGATGAAAATGAGATGACATAAAGCTTGTAGAGTTCTTAGTGCAGTACCTGGCATGCCAAAAGAGCTCAAAATATGTCACTGTTATTATTTTTACGCTTTTTATTCTGAGGTCAACAACCTCACCAGCTATTCTGTTCTTTGGCACTCAGAGTTCTCTGCTACTCACAGGGCCATCTGGGCCCAGTACAACTCCACAGCCACTTACTTGGCTTCTCTTTATCCATTCATCCACTGATTTGCTCATTCATCCACTCTGCAAGTGTGTGCTGAGGACCCAGCAGGTGCCAGGCACTGGTTTAGGATGGGGGTATATACCTGCCTCTGCCTTATTTCAGCTTACCCCCAGGAGACCTGTGAGTTACACCTGGGAGTCAATACTCAAGCAATAATAGTAGCCGAACTACAAAGCTTCATTTAAGGAGATAGGGGCTCCACCCCTGGGAGCATACATTTTAGTAAGAATGGGTTTCCCTCTACAAATGAGCATAAATCTGTCCAGCAGAACATTCTCTGAGGGTTTGTTTTCCATCCAGGCTTATGCTAACCTGCCAAACTCTCATCCTAGTCGATGCAGCTGGTTAAAGCAGACAGGAGGACTGAAAAGAGTCTCCTTGTGTGTTGATCTAACCATCCTACACAAAGACTTGTCATTAGTAGAACAGAGTTCCACTGCGCTTTCTATCCTAGCCACGGCCAGGAACAAACAAGCGTTATTCATTTGAGTGTGTTCACAAGAGTAACCTTTTTTACTTTTCCATCTCTACTACACATAGGCACTGAGAAAAGTAACACCTGAGTTAAAACTCTAACGTGGAACAGGAAGAACTAAAGATCTCCACTGAGCAAAGAATTAACAAATGTCCCCACAACTTTCCTCTGAGGACTTAAAGTCTGTCCTGGCATATTTTTAAACTGATACCAACATCCACTTAAACAACTTTTTATTTGGCGCCACGCTAAATTCTCTTTCTTGGAATCACAGATTGAGATCAAGAAGGCAAAACAAATTAAATCCAATCAGTCCATTTAGTTCCCTGACTGAAATATGGACAGGCATTGGTTTATTGTTCTTGAGCTTAGAGAAATATTTTATTCCATTTTTTTTTTATTGCCAGAGGGTATGTGCATTCCCCAGAGAAAGAGAGAGAGATAAGGCATCCCCAGTGGGGTTTGGTCATGTTGCAATCCTTCTTCCTCCATTCCTCCTTTCCATCAGGATTTTGGGTACAAATGCCTACATGTCTAAAATGCTTTTTAAACCACAGAAGCCAGGATTCAAACCACAGTCAGTCATCTAAGATCTGGCTCCCTTATCCTACAGGGCTGGTCCCGGGGGGAATATTTTAAAATAGATCAAAGAGAGGTACCGTTTTACTAATGTCTAGCTGCTTCTTCCTATGAACTTGAATCAATCTGCTGTAAATAAAAATATCACCTGTAAGTATAAAGAGTCTTCAAAAGGTCACAGAAAAATATTTCAAAAAAACTATATATGGATTTCTTTTTTGGGAGTACCAGAATGAACTTGCTCGTTACCCTCAAGATGAAAGTAAAATTCCACACCCAGGCTCACAGGAGCAACAGTGATGAGAACTGTCTGCTCTCCAGCTTCAGACTCCCCTCACCCCCACTGCCCACTAAACTCTGTAGCAGTGGCTCTGTCCCTTAGGTGAACCTGGGTCACCTGGAGAGCTTGCTGGAACACAGATTAGGGGAGCATCCTCCAGGGTCTCTGATTCAGTGAGACTAGGGTGGGGCTTAAGAATTTGCATTTTCTATCCTTAAACAAAGGGACATTGTTTGGCCATAAAAAATGAAGTTATCGATATGCGCTACCAAATGGATGAACTTTGCAAACATGCTAACACTCTGGGCATGTGTGCATGGGAGCCCAAAATCCAGAAAGAAGGGAGAAATGGAGAATGGATTGTGGCAGGACCATTCTCCATGGGGGGAGTGCTTTCTTACTTTCACTCTTCCCCTCCTCTGGTAACTAACTTGTAGTCAATCATAGATTACCACATACTATATGATTCCATTGATATAAAATGTCCAGAATAAGTGAATTTATTGACAGAAAGTAGATTAGTGGTTGCCTAGGGCTGCCATGAAGAGAGTTGGGCAGGGGGTTGGGGTCCGATGACTAATGGGTGTGAAATTTCTTTCTTTTCTTAAAATACAGACTCTCCCTCTGTTGGGACCCTCTGACCTCAGCCTCCTGAATAGCACCTGGCTTTTAGATTGGGAATTGAACCCGGACCTCCCAGGTGGCCTCAGCCTGTGGAGCAGCAGCATCTAAGTGAGTACTACCTTGGCTGGGTCAAGGCCACGTGTGTTCTTTGATGGGCAATAGAAACGTTCTAAAATTGTAGTGACGGTTGACACTCTGGAAAATACCTAAAGCCATTAAACTGTACACTTTAGATAGTTAAAATGATTAATTATTACTTAATGCAAATACTTTATTTTAAAATTCTCCGGGGATAGACTGATAGATTGAGCCCAAAGAGCCACTGCTCTACACTAACTCCCCACAGTTTACCTTCACTGGTCCAAGTGTACCACCCTTCCTGCATCAGAATTTCACATAGGCTGAGCCACAGCCCATGAACTCTCTTCCCAGCTGGTACACCCCCTTCACCTAGTTAGCTCAACCTGCTCTGGCTTAAAGACTCAGCCTTAAGGTCACCCTTTTAAGTGAATCTCTGACAAAAGTATTCCGATGAGATACAGTCTTTCCTTTGTAAACATTTTCACTGTGTCCGTAATTCCTCCTTTGTAACATTAATTACACATTTAATTTAAGCAAGTTAGTGTTGCTTTAAAATCCATTGCCTTGCTAGAATGTAAATCAGGTAGGATGAGGAGGAATGTGCACTGTCTTCTCACATGGATCTCTGGGGCAAGGCATAACAGAATGTCAGTAGGTGCCTGCACTAGAAGGAATGAACTATAACCTCTGCCCTCAAGGGGGCACACAACATTCCCCACCCCACCTGCCCTTCCTCCTGCTTGTTCATGTGAGCACCAACTACTCCAAAGGAAGACAAAGAAGTATATATTAAAGAATTTTGGCTAGATCTTTTTTTTTTCCTTTCTTTTTGAAGAGGTTTTTGCTATAGGGCACGTGCGCTCGCCAGAGAGACAGAGACAGAGAGATAGAAAGCGAGAAATCACCCCCCGGGGAGATGGTCACACCGCAATCCCTTCTCCTCCATTCTCCTCTGAGGATCTTGGACACGCATGCACACGCGCCCGGCGTGAGTTTTAAGCCACGGGGTCCAGGACTCGAACCGTGGTTGACTATGTGTGAGGCCAGCGACATAGCCATTACGCTAACTGCTGGTCCCTTGGCTAGATCTTTTGAAGCCTGTTGAAAAAATATACTAAAAAAAAAAAATACAGCCAAGGGACCAGCAGATGGTGTAATGGTTATGTTGCTGGATTCCCAAGTAGTTGACCACAGTTCAAGTCCCAGACCCAGCAGCTTAAAACTCACGCCGGGTGTGTGTGTGGTGTGTGTGTGTGTGTGTGTGTGTGTGTGTGGCCAAAACTCCAAGAGGAGAACGGAGGATAAGGGATTATGGTGTGGCAATACCCTCTGGGGAGTGATTTCTCGCTTACTGTCTTTCTGTCTTTCTAGTGAGCACACATGCCCTATAACAAAAATCTCTCTCAAACATAACTAAATAAAAAATAATACAGACAAGAAAAGAAACTAAGATAAAGCACACATTCACTTTGAGTCTAATTCGGCTGACCTTAACGGGCCCAAGAGTGATCATGTTGGAATAATGACAGCTGTCCAGGCAAGGGGGTTCACATGGGTGTTTGTCATTAAGGAGTACCAAGACATAACAATAATAAACTAAAACAGGGACTAAAATAGAATTTGCAGCAAATGAAAATAAAAACAAAAACAGTCTCAGTTCTGTGCTACAATGGACATACTGTAAAACAAACCCCACACGAATTCCATCCATTTGTTTTTCTGAAAAGAACTGGGACATTCACTTGATTTTTTACTAAAAATAAATAACTGTGTGCTCACAGCACACCAAATAGTCTTACTTTTCCTTTTTAAAACTTCACCAAATACAATTATATTTCAGAAATAAAATGAAAAAAAAAACACCAGAATTTTAATCTATAGTACCTTATATCTGCATGTTAAAAAATGAGCACCATTTCATTTGGAGTATTTTATGAAGACTGGGAACATTGATGAAAAAAATATTTCTTCTTTCACACACTGGGAGGTTATAAAAAATGTCTTCTCAGGCCAGCCAGTGGCATAGTAGATAAGGTTGCTGGATCCCACATGGTCAACTGTATGGTTCAAGTTCTGGATCTAGTGGCTGGAAAAACACTCTGGCTGGGCACATGTGCACAGGAGCCCAAAATCCAGAAAGAAGGAAGAGGAGGAAAATGGGTTGCAGTATGATCATTCCCCAAGAGGGGGTGTTTTCTTATTTTCTACCCTTCCCACCTCTTGACTGCACACACCCTCTGACAAATTTTAAAAACTTGAAAGTCCATAACTTCTCCCTCTGTAACTAGGAGACACTGCAGCTGCTCCAAAAAGGAGGGTATATTCCTCCCCACCTTGAATCTGGGTTGGTCAGGTGACTTGCTTTGGCCAATGAGCAAGCCTGATGTAAAGAGAACCTTACATCAGGATGGGCTTACCCAAGTGAGAAGCTTGAGCTAGCCAGCTGGACAGGGAAACAAACGTCTCAGTCATCCCTCTCACCTCCACTAAGGGCCAGACACTCCCAGCCCCTAAAAAAACTACCGCTGCTATCTCTGGGTGCTTTCCAAATTTTTGTTGGTTTCATGTCCATCCTTAATCTCCTCTTAATTGTCTTTTTACATATGCTATTTCTTTCCTTATAGAACCCTGAATGATACACCATTCCTGGTGACTCGCATATTTAAACTTCATTTCCACATCACTTGACTGGATTAAAACCTTCAAGAGCCTCCTCTGACTACAGAATGAAGTTCTCACTCTGAGCCTGACAGTTCAGGCCCATTACAATTTGGTCCCAATTGACTTCCATGTAATCTTCTCTTATCTTTCCTTTCCCTCAACCATTTCCTCACTACAGTGACTATAAGAGAGAATTCTTATAGTCTGAAAATTCTTTGTGTTTTCCGTGTACCCACTATCTTGAATGGCCTCTTGCCTTCTCAATATTTAAGTCCTACTCTTTCTGCGAGGCCCAAGGAAAAGCCCACATCTAACAACCATCCCAGTCCAGAATATTCTTCTTTGACTTTAAGGTACTTTACATACCAGTTGTAGCAACAGTGGATGTGAAATGGCCAACACCTAGATCACGGTCCCGAAATAAGTTATGTATCTTAATGACCTGCCAAACTACCCATTTGAAAAGATAATGAACCTGAGATGCAGAGAGATGAATTATGCCAAATACTTCAATATGCACATACCAGCTGTCAGGACTGGGATCCCTATCTACTAAAAGCAATCCAACATCCACTTACCCATTCTGCCAAATGATTTGAATTTAGGAGTGGGGAAACCAAGAACTCTTGTCCCATACATTTCATCCCACATGGAAATATAAAACCTAAACTCTATACATTATTTCCTTTCCAAATAATAGCAAAGATGCAGCTATTTTTCAAAAACTAAGCATTCCAGGGCTAGCTCCATGGCCTGGTGGTTAAGGAAGCCAGGTCACACATGGTCAACTGTGCCACACAAATCCAAGACCCAACCATTTAAAAACATGCTGGGCATGTTCGTGTGTGTGCTCCAAAGCCCAATGGGGGAGACATGGCGAAGAAGGGACTGGCAGAGTGACTACACCCTACAGGGAGTTGCCTTGTCCCTCTCTCTCTTCTCTCTTTCTGTCTCTGAGAAGCACACACACCCTCTGGCAAATTAAATAATAACAACAATAAACATTCCAGTAACCATACAGAAAATCATGAACCAGAGATGCAAAAACAGTAGGGAGAGGCCAGAAGGTGGCATGGTGGTTAAGGCACTGGACTCCCATGGTTGACCTTGGTTAGAATCCTGGACCTGGTGGTTTGAAATTTATGCCAGGCACATGTGTATGCACGCCCCACATCCCAAGAGGGGAGTAGAAGAGAAGGGATTATGGTGTGACCATCCCCCACAGGGAGTGTTTTCTCCCTTTCCCTCTCTCCATCTCTCTCCAGTGAGCTCATGCACCCTATGGCAAAAACCTAAAAAAGAAAAAATGAAGGAGAAAAAACATCCCATAAGCACTTCAGATTAAAATGCTCATACACAAAATATAAAATAAGTATGGTTAATATGTTCAAAGAAAAAAAGAGAGGTAACAGAAAAGAGACAGGTACAGACTAAGCAAACTACAGCTTCCAGAAGAGATAGGCACGGGCCTGTGGTCAAGGCTAAGCAATCAGGCTCCACAGCCTCACACCACTGCTCATCCATGGGTCCAGCAAGAACCCAGTTTATGAAGAGAGACACACAGTTCCACCAACACCACTATACAAACAGTGCCAAGGGCACATGCCTTTTTCTGCTCTCAGAAAATGCAAATGAACCAAAATGCATTCTCCTTTATTAAGAGACAGCAATAAGCATTGCCAAATAATCAAAAAATGACTTTATGCCAAAGACATAAAGTGCTTACAAATCCCAAGAGGCAAGGACACATGTACTCTGACACATAAAGTCTAAAATGTATAAATTACAGTTCAAACGGGCAGTTACCAATTTAAAATTATGGTTCATAGGTCCAACCTTAGAAAAGGCTTCTAAAAAGAGACAATCAGATAACCGAAAAACTAGAACTACAGAGATTAACTAAATAACATTAACATACCCTATTGAAAGCCACTCCCACCATCCCAAAAATATCCCTGGATATCCACCGTACTCCTAGGTCCATTCTCCTCTGCTTGGAAGTTTTCCAGGCATCCATTCATCCTGAAAATATTTATTGAGTACCAGGTCCAAAATATGTCAAACACCCTAGGAGATCTCAGACATTACTCTAACTCCATGCTCCAATCTGGGCCACACCAAGCCCACTTCAGCATAGTCGATACTATGCACCCCAAAGCCAGGCTGGTTGCAACTTCTCTCAAAGTCTTGGTGGCGAAGGACCTGTTTGTTGTTCCACCTGTTTTAATGTTCCAATATGTCACAGACTGGTACTTATAAAGCTAGACATAGGGCTGGCCTCACAACCTAGAGGTTAAAGGAGCTGGATCTAACATGCCCAACTCAAGTTCAAATCCCAGTCCTGGAGTGTGTGTGCGTGCCCAGGAAGTGCTTTCTCCTTCTTCTCTCGCTCTGTCTCTCTGAAAAGTGCAAACGCCCTTTGGCAATTACAAAAAATAAACAAAACAAGAAAAAGGACTTCATAAAAAGAAATAACAAAGGCATACAAAATAGAAGCCTAAAGTTTTCATTATTATTATTTTTTTTGAGAGGTTTTTGCTATAGGGTGCGTGCGCTCGCCAGACAGACAGAGAGAGACAGAGAGATAGAAAGCAGGAAATCACCCCCCAGGGGGGATGGCCACGCCGCAATCCCTTCTCCTCCATTCTCCTCTCGGGATCTTGGGCACGCACGCACACGCGCCCGGCGTGAGTTTAAGCCACCGGGTCCGGGACTCGAACCGCGGTCGACTACGTGGGAGTCCAGCGACATAGCCATTACGCTAACTGCTGGTCCCAAGTTTTCATTATTATAGTGCGGAAACATAAAATTACTCTGCAATGTCATTGGGAAGTTTCTAAATGACAACCCTCAATTGCAGTACTGTAGTGATGAGAAAGTTCAGCGGTGGACCACATTTGAATAGCCCTACTCCAGATCCAGTTCTGGATTTTTGCTTGAATGGTTCTTCTCAACTACAATCACCTCTACGGTAGTCACACTTTCTATCCAAGTTTTATTTATTCTTTATGGCTCAGCCCCAAATCCGCACTGTGTTGAACTATGCCTACTCAGCAGTTTTCAACTGGGGGGTGACTCTGCACCCCAGGGGACAACAGTCAATGTTTGGAAACATTTTTGTTTGTCACAACTGAGCGGGGAGGCGGGTACTGGCACCCAATGGGCAGAAGTCAAGATGCTGCTAAATACCCTACCTACAATGCACATGACAACCCCTTAGGACAACGACTTACCTAGACAGGAAGGTCAGCAGGACCGAGGGGGAGCAGCCCTAACTTACGCTGACCACTGACCTCCTGGATCATCTCCTTTGCCAGACTCTCATCATACCCACGGTCACCGGGAACAGCATGCAGTGATATACACTTGGCCCTGTTTAGTAAAAGGTGTCTACGTCTGGGCCTCTTTCTCCAACTTAGCCATAAACTCCTCTGGAGGATAAAGACAATGCTGCATCAGGGCTGTGGCCCCCATGGGTCTGACAAGCGTAGCTGCAGAGTTGCTGCTCAGAGCATTCCAGGCAGCTGATTTATCTCCTTTCCCACCTGTCTGATGCAATACAGCGGCTCAAGCTACAGGGTCGTCCAAAAAGTCATGATGTATTTTTCTATGCAAAAATGCGTCATGACTTTTCCAACGACCCAATAGTTCCTCCACCAACATGTGTATTAATAAGTTATTTTGGGTCTGCATTTAAGAAAAAAACATTATTGGGAACACCAGATGGTGTAATGATTATGCCATTGGAGTCTCACATGGCTAACCACAGTTTGAGTCCCAGACCTGGTGGCTGGAAACTCACACTGGTGCATGTGCATGTGTGCCCAAGATCTTGGGGGAAAAATAAGGAGAGGGATTGCAGCGTGGCCATCCTCCCAGGGGGTGATTTCTCACATTCTGTCTCTCTGTCTCTCTCTGTCTCTCTGGTGAGGGCATGCACCCTAGAGCAAAAATCCCTCTTTAAAAAAATTCTTAGTGATATGAAGTCACATTAAAACATTAGCAGAAGTATAGAATAAAAGATGAAATGGTTAGATTGTACTGTTTTTACATTTCTTGTCAAGACTACATATGTTTACTTCCTAAAGGAAAAAGCCAGCCAAGCATAAAATATGAATTTATGATGCCACCATTTTATGAGATTCTCTGAAAATTAGATGCAACTCTTTATACACATGCTTCCTGTTAATTAGAGGATACTTTGTAGAAGAGCTGTTCCAGCAAAACTCGCTGAAATAGTCACAATCCTCTGCAGTAAGGAGGAAATCCTGCTGAGGACAGTGTTTTCCACAGACGTGAATAACAGGACTCCAGCCAAAGGCCGTGCCTATCAGTGTCCAGAGACGCTGCCCTCCAACGCAGTGTGTTTTGAATTACGCTGTTGCCTTTTCTATTAGCAGTCAATTCTCAATTGTGGGACAGAGTGATTTTAAGAGATGCTCTAAAGACTATTTACACTTGAAAAATAATTTGGGGGACAGAGCATATTCATAATTACATTTTATGCAATATGTAACTATATAACGTCAGTAGTTCACATTTCCTTAGAAGGTAAAAACTGATAATGGAAGAGAAAGGCTGGATGCTCTTACCTGCATTCTATGGTCTCACCTTCCACCCTGGGTTTTATGTCATCGGCTTTTTCTTCCCTCCTCGGGCTACTGAGCAATGCTAGCATGTCTTGGCTGCTAAAAATTGCCACTGTTTTACTCCCCACTATTTTACTTTACTTACACTCTACGACGTTTCCATGCCACACAACTGCCACACAGGAACTCTCCCAACTTTCTCAAATCCATACAGGCATTTGCCCTTCCCACAGATGTCCCTAGCTCCTGCATTTCAGATAAGGTTAGACTTAAAGAGTGTTTCCAAATTCTGGTGTCCCCACCTCAAATTTTCCATATATCCAGCCTACTATTCTCCATTCCATCTTGACTCAAAAGTGGACAATTAACAATGTAGAGTGAGGTGGAAAGAGAGAAGAGTGTGTGTAAGAACTAGCAGAAAGAAAACCCAAAAGCTCTTAAGAAGGTCAAATTCACTCCGACCAGTGTTAATGAGACTACAGCATGCTATATGTTATCCTGGGAAGTAAAGAAACACAGGTGATAAAACGAGGCCTCTACTCTGGGGCAGTGCATAACCTAAAGTTGGGGGTCAGGGAGGGCAGGTCTTGCCAACAAGTAACTTCAGTATGAAACTGGCGCGATCACAGGCATGACTACCGGACCAGGGCAATGGAAGGGCAGGAGGCAGGAAGGGAGCAAGCTCTCCTCACATGTAAGCAAAGAACAAAAAGTACATTATCAGAAATACGAAGAAAACAAAAAGGAACAGCTCCCAGGAGAATGGGAAAACAAAGTCCATAGACAGGACAGCAGAAGGGAGAAGGGATGATGGAAGGCGAAGTAGGAGCTGTGAGGTGGGGCACAGAGTTGGGAGCAAGTAGACTACTTTCCCCCGGAACCAGCGATTAAGGTTTTCTGTAGAGCTGAGGTTCAGCCCTGTACACATAAATTTATTAGTATATTCTATATTAAGCTATTTTTTAGTTTAGAAATATTTCCAAAAGATACCACATATTGACGGTTTAGAAATATTTTTAACACCCCACTGATGTCCCGGCACTGTTCAGCAGAGTACATCAAACCAAAATATGCCATGCCTCATTTAATCTGTTCTGGACGTAGAATCAACACCAATGATCCATTTTCGTTCTCTGATGTAGCGCACTGACCTTCTCAGAGTCCACTTACATGTAAATATTGGTCATATCACTCTATACCAAGTCCAAAATCATGCTCTGGAATTCTTCAGTTGTATCAATAATGCAGAAGGTAGCTGTCACTTCTCAGCTCCCCACTCCCTCACTTGGGCATTGCAAACTTCAGTCTATTCTATTGACAGCTGTCTGAGTTAGGAGGCCCTAAAGGGCAGTCCCCAACCCATGACTTGCAGGATGTACAATGAATAATCTCTCAGTGGCCTTTCTGCTTCTTTCAGGTCTCCAGCTTCATCCCACAAGGACGTTCTAGAATTCTTAAATCTAGATAGCAGTAATCTATGATAATATTATATTCTGTAGCACAGATGCTTCATCCCACTTATTTAAGAAGAATTAAAATAAATCATGTCGCTCCCTACCTTTGTTTTCTGAAGTGGATGCCTACTTACATACTCCATTCTGTTCCTTTTTTTGTGGGGCCATAAAGTCTGGATTAGGTTTATATTTTTGATGTAGAACACTCATCCAGCAAAATTCTCCATGCCAAGTACTATAATAGGATATGTGGGGAGAATAAAAAGATAAATGGAATAGTCCCTCACCTCAAAGAACTTAGAACCAAGAGTGGAATGCATCAAGGAGCTCCACAGCCCTATTACGGAGGAGAGTGAAAGAAGAGCTCTCTCAATCTGCAAGGAGAGAAAGGAAGAAGAGAGAAGAGTGGATCATGGGAAAATGGCATTGATACTGAGCTTTGCAGAAGTGGTAGAATCTGACTAGTCAACGATGCAGCTAAGTTCCATCGAAGCAAAGAAAAATGGCATGAGAAAAGGCAGGAAGCAGGAGGGAAAGAAAAAAGCAGCCTGGTGTATTTATACAGAAATCAAAAGAACAAAGAGAAGAAATGCTGTAAAGGTAGATCAGAATCAGATCACGAAGGGCCCAAAATGCCAGGCCAGAAGTTAGGCCTTAAAGCTTCAGCTTTGAAGGGCCGGTGTGGTTTTTCCTAGAATTTCTGTACCTAACACAGACTTAATCTTGTTAACAGGGTGATGACTTTTTTTTTCTTTAATGGAAAAAGAATTTAAAAAGTGAATTATTAATCATCCCATCCCTGTTAATTATCTCTTAGAACCAAGTTCACTATTAATACATCACTCTGGAATTTAACTACAGAGCAACCTTCTGTCTTCCACTCAGAGTACAGGAAATACATACAAATGGAAAAAGAGTCATGAGTCTAAAACAAAGGGCAGCAGACTCACATAAATCAAATTTATTTCTATAACAAAAAGGGACAGGGAGGGTGACACCTATTTCAGTTCACAAGCTCATACAAAATGTTTTCAGAAACACGTATTTTAATTGTCCACTGCAGCATTTTAAGTGAAATGTAATAGAATCTTAAAAACAGCCACCTTCCCAATTCACGAGATACGATTTTTCTGTCTAGCTCTGAATATGACTTCCTTTGCCCTCATCCAAATAAATACACCTGCACTGTGACTTACCTGCAAGGATACGTCATTTTAGGACTACATTCCATATGACCCTTATTGTCCTCTGTCTTCTGGGTTCATCTTTTCTCCCCCATCAGATTATGAGTAGTCTGGGGAGGAAGGGTCATGACATAAACCCATTCTGCATCTTGAATGTGGCTAAACACTTGGCAACACAAGGTATTCATAAATATGTGGCATTTTTTTAAAAAATGCACAGGAGATCATTATTTTGAACTATTTCTTGCTCTATACCTCTGAGAGACCACACCAAAATGGAGTCATACATGATAAACTCACATCATCAAAATGAAACTTTAAAAACTGAAAGATCCAAAATAGGCCAATTTTCCCTGAAAACAGGAGAGTCTACCAGAGTCGGTGTTGTAAGGAAATAGAATACCTGTGGCCTTAAAGGAATATGCACCTGAAATAGCTCAAGATATCACTTAGACTCATTGGGCTTTTTTTTTTTTTTTTAAAGAGGTTTTTGCTATAGGGCTCATGCGCTCTCTGGAGAGACAAAGAGATAGAGAGACAGAAAGCGAGAAATCACTGCCCACCCCCCGCCGAGGGGTGGCCACACCACAATCCCTTCTCCTCCATTCTCCTCTTGGGATCCTGGGCACACACGCACACGCGCCTGGCGTGAGTTTAAGCTGCCAAGTCCAGGACTTGAACTGCGATTGACTACATGGGAGTCCAGCGACATAGCCATCACGCCAACTGCTGGTCCTGGGCTTTTTGTTTTATCAACATCCTTACTGTCACATATATTCTTCCTTTACCTTCCAGACTCACTGTCTTCACACTGACTCCAGGTGACTATGAGGCCATCCTACTCCCCTTAGAATTTAGTCAGTCACTGGTACAAGACTCCTTGCTACTCCACCCCTCTCATTTGCAAATTGTGCCTTTAAAATCATCCTGGAATCCATAAGACATCGGCGCACATTATTTGGGGCAACTTGGAGTTTGTATTGCCTGAGCAATCATCCTAACTCTGGCCCCCCAAAAATCTTTTGTTTTACATTTTTTAGGTTGACAATGGGAAGTGGTTAATTCAATTAATTTCCAAAATATATATCCCCTAAAGATTCCATTACGTGTTACTCATATTGAATTGTGTGTAGAAAGAAAGAAAAATAATTAATTTGGAGCTAGAAGTAGTCTTTTAAAAAATAATAATCAGAACTAATTTTTAAAAAACAAAAACATCAAGTCAGCAGGTGGCACAGTGGTTAAGGTGGCTGGATCCCACATGGAAGACTGCATGGTTCCAGTTCCAGACACAGTGGCTTGAAAAAACATGCTCTATGTGTATGTATGTGTATGTGTGTGCACGCACATGTGCATACCCAAGAATTCAAAGAGAAGACTGGAGGAAAAGGGACTGTAGTGTGGCTATTCTCCCAGGGGCTGGGAGGGTGATTTTTCACATTCCCTATGTCTCTCTCTGGCCAGTGCATGCATTCTATAGCAAACTAAAAAAGTAAAATAAAATATAAAAGAAAAAAGAAAGAAACAAGAATATTAACGTTATTACTCTTAGGGAGATGTGAATCAAAATCATACTGACATCCTATTACATAACTACTTAAAAGACTATCATCATGGGAACCAGCAGTTAGCGTAATGGCTATTATCTTGAACTATTTCTTGCTCTATACCTCCCACGTAGTCAACCGCGGTTCACGTCCCGGATCTGGTGGCTTAAAACTCACGCCGGGCGCGTATGCGTGCGTGCCCAAGATCCCGAGAGGAGAATGGAGGAGAAGGGATTGCGGCGTGACCATCCCCCCTGGGGGGTGATTTCTCGCTTTCTGTCTCTATGTCTCTCTCTGTCTGTCTGGCGAGCGCACGCGCCCTATAGCAAAAACCTCTCCAAAAAAAAAAAGACTATCATCAAAAAGACAGAGAAGAATGTACAGAAATTAGAAGCCTCATACATTGCTAGTGAGAATTTAAAATGGAATGACCACTTTGGAAAACAGCAATTCTTCAAAAACAAAAACCAAAAAATCACATAGGAGATCATTATTTGGAACTATTTCTTCAAAAACATAAAACATAAAGTTATCATAAGACCCGTCAATTCCATTCCTAAGTGGATCCATGAGAATTGAAAACAAATGTTCACACAAAAACTTACATATAAATGTTCATAGCAATATATTCATAATGGTCAAAAAGTAGAAAATCACATACAAATCCATGAACTGATAAATGGATAAATAAAATATGGTATACCCAGACAATCGAATATTAGTCAACTATAAAAAGAAATTAAGTGCCAATATATTGTAAAATGACATAGTCTATAACACGGATGAACTTTGAAAACATAATGCTAAATAAAAGATGTCAAACATAAAGTCTCACATAGTAGGATGCCAGTACTGATGTATTTTTGTTAGAAGGCAGCACATGCGCTAGCCAGAGAGAGAGACAGAAGGAAAAGGCAGACCTCCATAGGGTGTGGTCACGCCAGAATCCCTTCTCCATTTCTCCATCCTGGTGGGATTCTGGGCACATGTGCACACATGGCCTGGTATGTTTGTCAAAGTGTTGGGGCGGGCATTCGAACTGCTTGTCAACCATGTGGGATCTAGTTCCCTTAACCACGAGGCTATGAGGCCAGCCCTGTATTCCATTTATATGTGTACAGAATAGGAAAATTCAGAGTCAGAAAGTAGATTAGTGTTGCTGGGGGCCAGAGGGAGGAGGTTCTAGAGACCACTAAGGAACACTAAGGGGTTTTCTGCTGAGGATAATAAAATATTCTGAAACAAGATAGTCGTACAACATAGTAAACTTATTAAAAGCCACTGAAGTGTACACATTTAGAAGGTGAATTTGATGGTACGAGAATTATATCTTGATTAGAAAACCACAATAACAACACAATGTAAACCCTGAAGTTCCAAGAAGCTCGCTTTCCTGTCCAAAGACAAAGCTGATGACAGGTATCGCCAGAACCAGACTCCAAGACTGCCAACGTCCAAAGCAGTATTCTAGCTCCATAAAACACTGCTCTTGTAGTCTGAGGATGGTGTACGACGAGCCTGGAGGTAGGGTAGCTTGAACTACAGGAGTCACTTAACAGCTCACACTTCGACAGTAGAAAAAGATGATTAAAGGAATTTTTCAATTCCTTCCAGTTTTAAAGCAATCTGAGTGTTTTTATATTGAGAGCATCTTCTCTCTGCTACCATAGATTAGAGCAGTGGTTCTCAACCACTTCCCTCCTCTCCTTCTCTGGGGACATCTGAGAATGTCTGGAGACACTTTGGGTTGTCACAGCCAGGGGGAACAAGGTGCTACCAGCTCCCAGTGGGTACGGACCAAGCATGCTGCTCTATGTCTGAAATGCACCAGGCATCCCCTCCTAACAGTCATCCCGCCCAAAATGTCAGAAGTGCCACTGATGACAAACCCTGGCTTGGGTTTTCCAGGCAGTTCTGAGATTAGCGTGACTGGGAGGCTAGCATCAAGCATAGAGCCAACAGACACTTTTTATTCCAACACTTTTTATTCCCTCCACGAGGGATCAAATATGCAAATGCCCACAGGAATCAGCATGCAACCTAAAGGAACAAAGTCAACAAACACCTGGTATCCATTTTGACTGTTATTCCTTCCTTTCACTAAAAAAAAAAACCAAAAAACAAAAAACAAAACAAAACAAAACAAAACAAAAAAACAAAGTTGCTGGCTTCCATTCTTTATGAAACATATATGACTGTCTCATTTGGGATAGATAGTACCAAGAAATATGTTTTATTATAAGATAAAGACTAACACATTTCAATAACAAATGGTTCCAAGTTGGAAAAGTGGTGACAACATAAGGGCTCTGGAGACCCCAAGAATACATGAAGGGGCCACCACCACTCAGCTCGGGAGAATCCAACCACAATGGATGAGGAACCAGAATCAAGAGATCTCTACATGTCTCCAGAAGAGTAGGAAACCCAGGTTATGCCTGCATGTTAGAAAAATGTCTCCAAGTATTAAAAATACTTGCTCAAAAGTTCTCAAACACTGTGTTAACTCAAAATAGAGGGGATCTCAGACTCTGCAACCAGATTGTGACTTCCAGCCTACACTACTCTTCATAAATAATGTCAGTTGGGGGTCTTCCTAGGGCTATGTTCCATCTCACTCAGGACCTATTAGCTGATTGTGGAAACTTTTTCTTTTTAATTAAATCTTAATAGTTTACTTAAAGTTCAAAAAAATCACAAAAGGCTAAGTAATTACTGTCAAATTTACAGGACACTCATAAAAATAATAATGGCTGCCATTTCAAGTTTCAACAATTTTACAAATGGAGATTCTGAGATTCTGACATGAAGGACTTGCTATGTCACCTTGCCCGTTGGGGTACCAGGGCTATCATTCAAACACAGGTCTTTCTGCTTCTAAAGTCCACATTCTTCCCATGTATTGCTTCCCTTGAATCACACGAACTTCTTCCACCCACCAAGCTTCAAGAGTCCCTTTCAGCAAATTACTTGTAAAGAACCTGATCTTAGAAAGAGCGATGGCTGACGATAAAACACAAGGTCCTGGAATAAACTGGATGGATGAAACATATGACCACTCCTACAGGCCTCCTGCCTTCCCTCCTGCCTTCCGTGAGTTGCCTGCTTCTTTCCCTTTAAACAAGGAGGGTGTCTACACTCTCCATGACTGCCCCTCCTTTCCAAGGACCAAAAGCCCTGAGGACTCTGGCCTCCCACTTTCTACTCCCTCTCTCACATTGAACTCCAACAGTAGGCGGCAGTGCATGATAAATTCCTTCCGCCCAAAGGACCCTTCTTATTTTGCAGGTTAGCAAACAAGGAATGATCAGCCCATGAAGATGGTTTCTCCCAGGAACCCAGGGTCCAAGGTGGGAAGAATGTACCTCTACCTCCACCACCTGTCCCAGCAGATCTCATGTTGCTCAAAAAGTCTCAAGATATTAAATATCTCTGCCCTTAACCTCATCTCGGGGTTCCAGCCATCCAGTCCAACCTTTATTTTCCCATCTTAACCTGTTACTGCCCCATCTCATCCTGTTCCCTCCAGTTCAACATAGCAAGTCGGTTCTAGTCAATTGTTAGCACACAGAAAGAGAATCTGTTTTTTTTTTTTTTTTTTTTAATTTTGGCCAGAGGGCACAGGTACTTGCCAGAGACAGAGAGGAAGAAGAAGAGAGAAAGCACGTCTCAACGAGGCTGGTCATGCTGCAATCCCTTCTCCTTCATTTCTCCATCCTATTGGGATTTGGAGCACGTGCACACATGGGCCGGAGTGTTTTTCAAGTCACTGGGGCCATGATGCATACCATGCAGTCGGCCATGTGAGGTCAGGCTCCTTTAACAACCAGGCCAAAGGGACAGCAATTTTTTTTTTTTTTTTGGACAGGTTTTCACTATAGGGCGCGTGTGCTCGCCAGACAGACAAAGACATAGAGACAGAAAGCGAGAAATCACCCCCCAGGAGGGATGGTCACGCCGCAATCCCTTCTCCTCCATTCTCCTCTCGGGATCCTGGGCACACATGCACACGCACCTGGTGTGAGTTTTAAGCCACCGGGCCCGGGACGCGAACCGCGGTCTACTACCCGGGAGTCCAGCGACATAGCCATTATGCTAACTGCTGGTTCGCGGGACAGCAATTTTTAACAATCACACGTAGGACAAATCATGTTATTTCATTTCAGGACATGTAGTAGTTCCTTTGGAGCATAGTCTAGTCTCGTTTCTCCTTCATCTCTGATTTCTTCCTCTGGGACATGGCCCCAAGGAAAAGGATGGCACAGAACTGAGTGTTGGGACCTTCTGGGTTCTAAGATAAGACAGGTTATTTAAAATTTCAGTTTCTTATTCCATCAGAGAGAGAATATAAATACAAATATGAATGACTACAATATCAGGCTACTTTAAGGAATACAAATAAACACAAAGCCCCCTAGAACTTCCTGCACATATGTGAATGGCAGTCAGCACTATCATTATGAAAACTACTTTTCATTCAAAATCATATTCCTTTTAGCTTCTATCAGCCTCTGCAGAAGCCAAGCCATTGCTTTCAAGTGCCCTGAGGACACTGTGCCCACAATCACCCGCTCAAAAGTGGAGTGGGGACCCCGGAACTACTCCTCAGGATATTAGCCCATCCCTTTCCTTAGTTTGAGCTCATATACTGTTATTTTAACCTGTTTGCTGTGCTGACACAACCCAAGTCCTACTGGTCTCTGGTCAGGGGTTCTTCTGGTCGGCAATGTGGGGTAATGACAAAAGCACTGGGCACACAATCAGAAGAAAATGGTTCAGATCTGGGTTCTACCACTGCGTAAATAATCGTATGACATGGTACTCAACTACCCTGTGCCACAACAGTGTCACCTGCAAAACGAGTTTAGCAACTGACAGTGTGTAGGACACACCTGTAAGAATTAATTAACCTGCAGGAAAAATCCTACCACTTTGCTGGACACAGGTAAACAATAACTGCGGGCCCAGATGGTTTGGGTGGTCTTTCTTCCTCTCCGGTCCCTACCATATTTTCATTTTGTTGTTTTGTTTCTTTTCGCAAAGCCCCTTTACCTCTCTTACTATATTACCTGTCCATCTCCTAGATCTGAAAGTGGCAACCTATTTCTCACAAGCATTCAAAATTCAATGTTTAGTTTCACGGTCTGGATTCTGGAAAGCAGCCCTCATCCACCCTACTGTTTGCAGAGGATGACATCCAGCATGTCAACGTGGTGTCTCATATCCTTCCCTGTTACTCAGAGATTCAAAATACTCTATATTCAGTTACATGAATCCAAAAGACAGGGTCCAAATGCACAGGTCTGAGACACGGGTAGCAAATAAGTGCAAAGCCCTGATTCTTCCTTCTTAACGGCAGAGCAGGAACTAACAATCATACCGTCCTCCTGCTGATCACACACAAGGGTCCAAAACCCCTTCCT
>NW_006159559.1:2860158-2894384 GCF_000334495.1 Tupaia belangeri chinensis | reverse complement strand
CAGGCGGCTACTGTCCACTAGTGAGAGCAAGTCGGCTGGGATGAAATCTACTTGCCAAGTTTGGGACACCCCGAAATCAAGTAAAGACTCTAAAGTCAGGTACCAGTTATGCTTCTGTAATCTGAAAACCCAAAACCCAAATGCCCCAAACTGGACGTAATGTCACAAGTGGAAAATTCCATACCCGACCTCATGTAATAGGTTCCAGTCAAAACGACATATTGTACAAAATCACCTTCAGGTTCTGTGTATAAGGTGTATAATGAAATACAGATACATGTTGTGTTTAGATTTGGGTCCCATCCCCAAGATATTTCACTGTGTATCTATGCAAATATTCCAAAATTTAAAAAAAAATCCAAAACCTCCCCTGTACTACATACAGCAAAGGAGACTGACCATTTGCACATGGTAACCACTTTGTAGGCAACAAACCAACTTGGTTTGAATGACTCACGCGCAACATGCCGTGTATCTACAATCGGTTCAAAAATTACAGGAGAATTCTAAGTGGCATGTTTGGGGAACAACTGCTCAAATTCTAAAGTTCTCATTAATTCAAGTTTAAGAAGGAAAAAGTTTACACTTAAATTTACTAAAAAAAAAAAAAAAAAAAAAAAGACTGTCCTAAAATTATACCAGCATGTACTCCCTGCTTCGTTAAGTACTAGGTAGTATACATAATTTTTTGGATGGTTAAAGATCTTGCACAGTTCAAGGTCATGATATTTTATTTTTGCTATTACTGTTACTGAAAATGATGATACAATAGGAAGAACAGGTAACGTGCCCTGAGCACTCATGAAATACCTTGCACTCTGCTAAATGCCTTGTGTAGAATCACTCATTCATTCAAGGCTCACAGAAATCCTGCACGTAAAATGTCATTCCTATCCCACTTTCATAAAGAGACAGGATATTTGCCGAAGGTCACATCCTTCACCAGTGACAGATCTAGAATTTAGCCTCAGCCTCTGCCTTAACCATGATGCTACACTGCCTTCCAATGACAAAGAGATGGGGCTGAAGTAAGCTCATGGGTAGAATGTAAACTGACTCCAGAATTAAATAAATCAGCACACACTCAACCCAAATACCCATTTAGGTGAGTAAGTGGGTTGTTCATCCAGAAAGTACAGTGCAACCGAAACTCCTTTCAACTGGGAGTTCAGGCTTACAGAGGTGGCCAACTCCCATTAGAAGGAACTGTACCAGTGAACATAATTATGAAAACAGAAAACCAGGGCACTCCAATATACATGGGAAGGGAATAAGTGAAGAGGACCACACTCCCACTCTTTGAGTGACCACAGAAAGAAAACAAACTAACTCTGAAGCTATGCTGGTTGTTAAATCTTTGGGTTTTGTTTTGCTTTGTTTTGTTTTTAATATCCGATTGGTATGCAGCAATAGTTGCTGACTTTAACTATATTTACATTTACTAAATACCACTGAACTGACCTGTCAGACAAGTCACCTAATTGGGTCT
Organism: Tupaia belangeri chinensis; assembly: GCF_000334495.1. Classification (NCBI taxonomy): domain Eukaryota; kingdom Metazoa; phylum Chordata; class Mammalia; order Scandentia; family Tupaiidae; genus Tupaia; species Tupaia belangeri. The sequence continues at coordinate 2,892,895 of NW_006159559.1, read as the reverse complement.
CTCTTACTGTCAGCCCTTCACTCCCAAAGCTATTACATCCAAGATAACAAAAGGCCATTTCCAGAGTTGGGCCATCACCCAGAAGAAAATGGAAAAGGCACCCTGAAGTAGTGATAACCCTCTGCCCTCAGTCGCAGCCAACATTCCATATCTGCTTCGAGAACTCTGAAGCAAAGCTAGAAGGGGGCCCACAAAGGTCCAACAATGAAGCAGACACACGCTAATTACACCTCATCCTACTCTTAAAACACAGTTAGGGGTCAGTTCCAGGAAAACCCCCAGAAGGTTCTGCTGAATACTGAGTAAACCCAAAAGGTCAGATCTCTCGGGCATAAGCTGTCGATAATTAAATCCACGACTCCAGTCAAATCCAGGACACTGATCAAATGATACCAGAGTCTCCAAGAGGCTGCATCAGTCTAAAAGGACCTGCATTTGTAGGTAGGTGGGGCCCCATCTGCCAGGATGCTGGCATCCCAGCTGAGCTCTCTGTCCTACCGCAAAGCTGTCATGAATCCAGAAGGGAAGCATTCACTCGAGTGCCTTTTCCAGGTTGATTTCTCCTTTAGAGTTTTGAGGGGGGGAAACAATCAAATATAAAGGTGATAAAACACTAACCCTTTATCACCACAGTCCAGCTCTGAATAACTGCCAGTGCTGGCAGACAAACTCTGATAAGCCTATTGAGAGGCCTCACAATGACACAGTGGTAAAACACACGGGAACGTTCTGGGTTCACATCTGAAAATCTCCGTGGGTATTTTGGGCACACTTGGGTCCTTGATCAAGTTAGCTGAAGCTGAGAATGAACATACTGTCAAGACCCTGTGGAGGGTACTATCTTTCTGTCTCTCTCTCTCTCTCTCTCTCTCTGTCTTTCTCACTCATGGAAGAAATAAATAAATAAAACTTTAGAAAACCACAATCTTGAGCCAACCAAGTGGTATGGTGGTTAAGGTGGCTGGATCCCACATGACCAACCGCATGATTCAAATCCCAGACATGGTAGCTTATAAAGTACACAGGGCATATGTGCATGTGTGCTCAAAATCCCAAAAGGAAAAGGGAGAAGGGATTGTGGTATGGTCATTCCTCCAGGGGGTGCCTTCTCAGTTTTCCTCTCTCTCTGGCAAGTGCACGTGCCCTAAAGCAAGCTATATAAATAAAAACAAAAACATAATCTTGGCCCAGTCCCGCACCTTAGGAGTTAAGTAGGAGCTAGATCCCACATAGCCAACTATGGTTCAAATCCCAGACTTGTAGCTTGAAAAACACACCAGTCACATGAGCATGCATACCCCAAATCCTGACAGGATGGAAAATCGAGGGAAAAGAATTACAGTGTGACATGCCAATCGGGGGCGGGGGGGGCTGTCTCTCTCTCTGTCTCCCTGGTGAACGCACATGTACCCTCTGTCAATTAAAAAAAAAATGTCTACTGAAAGGCAGAGACAAAAGGACAATTTGTGCTGCCTTAAGATGGATTCTCAGGTGCCAGGTGGTATAATTTCCAATCTCCAACTCCTCCAGTTCCACCCCAAGCACCCCCAAAATCCAGGCAATATTACATACTGATCAATATTTAAAAGACACTGAACAGAAGGGTTCAATGACATGTTCTTAAGCTACAACTAGAGAAGACCCAAAAAAAGACACTTGTACATGATCAGGAGTAGAAAAGTTCCCCCAAATGTTAACACTTACTTATCATTTCAGAGGGGAAAAAGTATATTTCACTAAATTTCAATTTGGAAAACTAAGGTCCTAGTTTTCACAATAGACAAAGTATAATATAAAATTATATCACAAAAAAGGGACCAGCAGATGGCGTGGTGGTTAAGGTTTGAGTTCCAAACCGGGCAGCTAGCTCTCTCTCTCCCTCTCTCTCTCTCTCTCTCTGTCACACACACACACACACACACACACACACACACACACATACACACACACACTATCCCTCTCTGGTCAAATTAAAGTGAATAAATAAATAAAGTTAACAAATAATTTTTAAAAAATATATCACAAAAAATAACAAATACAGGAATGTGATTTAACTCAGAATGACTTCACTTTCTAACTCTGCAACTAAAATATTGGGTTGCTGGAAAAGTCATGACACATTTTTGCATAGAAAAAAACAGAAAAATACATTATGACTTTTCTGACCACTCAATAATACCCATTAGGTAGTTCCCACTGAAAAACTGCTAAAGCCTAAAAAGGTCTCCTCCTTTGGAGTTTAGAGAGTGGGGGTGACTTTTTAAAGTACTGACACTTGGAATGTAAATAATTTCTTGATCCCATTTTAAAAATAAGCATTTCAAAATAAAATATTTTAAAATTTCATATATAATGGCCAGTAAGTCAGGTTATTTTTTCTTTAACTGTCAGAGGACATAAACCCTCATCAGACAGAGCGAGAACCCCTCCATGATTGTAGTCTTACTGCAATCCTTGTTCCCCTGTTTCTCCTTTCTGCCAGGATTTGGACACACATGTCCATGTGCCAGCATGTTTTCCCACCTTCTGGTGCCAGGGTATGAACCGTGGTTAGCCATGTGGTATCCGGCTGTCTATGCACGGCAGTAACCACTGTACTATAGGGCTGGCCTAGTCATGATAACCTTTATTTTAAAAAGTGAAATATTCACTATAAACCCAGACTTCTATTCTGAAAACCCATTTGTAACTTGTCTGGAAAAAAAAAAAGAAAAAGACAACATTTCAGAACTTTTTATAAATTAAACAGGAAAAAAAAAAATCTAAAGAAGAAATATTCTTTGGCGTTGGTATCTCACAGTTTCCCCATGTGAACATGAAGCCTGATGGGGTTACTGATACATCTACAACCAAGGAAAGCCAAAGACTGCCCTGCCCGTAAACCACCAGAAGCTAGAAGACAGGCATGGAACAGTCTCCTGCAAGCTCTTAGAAGAAAGCAACCTGCCCACACCTTGAACTTCTGGCTTCCACAGCAGTAAGACAAATTCTGTTATGTAGGTCTCCAGTGTGGGGCATTTTGTTAATGGCAGCCATGGGAAACTAATACACGTCTTCTCCGCTTGCTCTTCCATTGCAACCACATCCTTGCCGTTGGACCCGGGTTATTCCTGCCTTTCCTAGTCACTTTCTGCACACGTCACCTCTTTGCTAACTTTGCTCCATACCCTTTTCTGCACTGCCCTGTAGGGCGGTTTTCTCAGGAGTTCTCTTGGCACTGCATGGGCAGGTCTCTGTGCAGGACTGGTCCTCACACTGCAGGCCATCGAGCACCCCGTATGGCCTCACTCCCCCAGGGTCGGGCAGAGCCCACAGTGAGAATCCTGTTCTAGAACTTTGGAGCCACCAGGGTTTGACTGTGGGTACTACCACCTATTATGCGTGATCTTAATTAGGTTATTCATTCAGTCTCATCATTTGTAAAATAGGAATAAATAACTACCTTACCACTGATGGTGAGGACCCAATGACTTAAAGATCTTAAAGAACCCAGGCACACCCTCACTAACTCCTGGCGGTAGGAGAGTAGCTCGGGAATTAATACCCTGTGTGCACATGCTAGCTGATGCCATCTTGACTTTAACTGCCATGGAATTCTTTTCTGAGCTTCCTCCCACAGTGAAGCTTCTCTGAATACACTCTATGGGGATGTCACAACATGACTGGTAAGTGCTTCTTTAAAACGGATATAAACTGGGACCAGCAGATGGTGTAATGGTTATACTGCTGGACTCTCATGCAGTTGACTGCAGTTCAAGTCCCAGACCTGGCGGCTTAAAACTCACACCGGGCGCATGTGCATGAGTGCCCAAAATCCTGAGAAGAGAATGGAGGAGAAGAGACTGTGGCACAGCCATCCCCCGGGGGGGCTGATTTCTCACTCTGTCTCTCTGCATCTCTCTGTCTTTCTGGCAAGCACATGTGCCCTATAGCAAAATTCTCTCTTTAAAAAAAGTTATAAACAGGTCACTAGTTGATGTGGAGGTTAAAGCACTGGGTCCCACATAGCTAGCTGCATGATCTGAGTCCTGGACCTGGCTTGAAAATCATGCTAAATATGTGTGCACGTGTGCCCCAAATCCCAAGGAGACTGGAGGAGAAGGGACTGTGGTGTGGTTATCCCTTCTGAGGAATGATTTCTCACTTTCTCACTTTCTCTCTCTCTCTGGAAAGCACACACACCCTATAGCAAAAAAAAGAAAGCAAAAATAAATTTCTCACTTTCCCTCTCTCTCCGTCTCTCTCCCTCTCTCTGACAAGCATACACACCCTATAGCAAACAACAAAATAAAGTTAAACCATGTAAAGCAGTAAGTATACATTTACAGTTACAAATGAGCAAGACGACTCTAAGTACTATGGTTTGAATGTCCCTCCAAAATGTATGCATTGACATTTGGTTGAAATGGGATTAAGAGGGTTAAAACTTGGTCTGACTATGGTGTCAAAAAATGGGGTCTTTAGGAGGAGATGAAGATTAAGGCCATGGGGGCTGGCAGGTGGCGTGGTGGTTAAGGCATTGGACTCGCATATGGTTCATCACAGTTTGAGTCTCAGACCTGGCAGCTTGCTTTCTCACTTTCCTTCTCTCTCTCTGTCTCACTCTGATCAACTTTAAAAATAATAACAATGATGATGAATAAAATTAAATAAAATAATTCTTTAAAAAAAAACATTAAGGCCATGGGACCAGCAGTTAGCATAATGACTATGTCGCTGGACTCCCACGTAGTCGACCGTGATTCGTGTCCCAGACCTGGTGGCTTAAACTCACACTGGGCGCGTGTGCGTGCGTGCCCAAGATCCCAAGAGGTGAATGGAGGAGAAGGGATTGTGGCGTGGCCATCCTCCCTGGGGGGTGATTTCTCGCTTTCTATCTCTCTCTCTCTCTCTCTGTCTGGTGAGTACACGTGCCCTATAGCCAAAACCTCTAAAAAAAAAAAAAAAATTAAGGCCATGAGGACAAGCCCTGGCCTGGTGGTTAGGTCAACTGGAGCCCACATGGCCGACAGTGCAGTTAGAGTCTCAGACCTGGTGGCCTGAGAAATACACCAGCCTTGTGTGCATATATACCCAAAATCACAAAGAGAGGGAGGAGTGGCGGAAAAAGGCTTGTAGCGTGACAATTCCCAATGAGGGGTGCTCTCTCAACTCCATTGGGTGAGCACATACCCCTTCTGGTAAACTTTTTAAAAATTAAAAATATTAAGATCATTAGGGAGAGGGCCAAGAAGTAGCATGGTAGTTGAGGTGCTAGACTCCCACATGGCCAACCACAGTTAGAGTCCCAGACCTGGTGGCTTTCTCTCTCTCTCACTCATCAAATTAGAAAACAATAATAATAGTAATACATGAAATTAAGTAAATATTTTTAAAAATAATAAAATGTTATCAGGATGGGACCCCCATTATTGACACCAGGTAAGTGTACAAGGAAAGGGGATGATACAGAACAGAGATACACGGACACAGATGAACGTTCTCCTGCCTTCCATCATGCTGTAATGCAGTCAGAAGACTGTCGCCACATGCAGCTTCTGGGCCTTGGAGCTCCAAACCGTGAGCCGAATAAACCTCTATTCTTATAAAGCACCCAGTTTCAGAGACCTTCAGTTATTTGCACTAGAACAGACTAGAGCACCGAGCACAGTTCCTACATGTTCCCTTCCATACCCACCCTCACTTGAAAACACTGCTACAGCCTTAGAAAAAGCAGAGCTTCCTGTTTCCTACACTTACTCCCCATTTCCTCGTATCGCTCGCTCCCAGAAGTGGAGGCTCTGTAGCACCCAGGGATATACTGATGTCTGGCTCACTACATACTGCCCATGGAGACATCCTTCGGTCAGCATCAGTCCTTCACTCTCCCTGATTTAGAGTTTGCACCCCAAGTCTCTGAGCTGGATAGAGGCGGCACTGACTTGTAACAAGAAGACAAAGTCTACTTGCGTTCTCATGAACATCACGCACAATGTCACCAACCAGCCTGGTAAAGGAGCTTTTCCATGTTTGATGAACACATGAGTCAATCAATGCATGAATAAATGCATGGCTGAGTGAACTCACGAGTGAATGCATTCAGGAGTCCCGTTAAACTGCAGCTCTACACTGACCTCAGAACAAGTCACTCAATTTCTATGCCCAAGTTTTCCTGTTCTATAAAATGATGTAGTGAGGAGCCAGGAGGTGGCACAGTGGTAATGTGACTGGACCCACCTGGGGAAGGTCCTGTAGCCCTGGACCTCCCTGAACACACCTGTGTGCCCCATGATCGGGCTGCCTGAGACTGTGGGTGGATTGTGGCATAGAGATCCTGTTGGAGGTATCGCTCTCCCTTTCGAAAGATGTAAACAAACAAACAACAACAACAAAATAGGTGGTTGGGCTTCACTAAAAACATCTCATTAGGTTTCCATCCAACTCCTGAATTCAGAAATTTTTAAATAATTATTTATTTAATTTTATTTATCATTATTATCATTTTTTAATTTGATATGGGTACTCACTACTGAGAGACAGACAGACAGAGAAAGTGAGAAAAAGGGTTGCCAGGCCCAGGATTCAAATCATGGTCAGCCATGTGGGAGTCCAGCACCTGAACCACTATGCCACCTACTGGCCCCCATGAGTTCAGGAATTTTAATGAGACATAAAAGACTTTTTTTCTTTTTCTTTTCTTTTCTTTTTTTTTTTTTTTTTTACTGTTTGGGAAATTTTAGTCATGGCAAAATGGGAAGGTAAAGATTTTTCTAAAACCATATACAGGAGTCTTCTCAGCTAGGTGGCACCTTGTTCCCTATAGAACAAAAGGCTCCGGGCAGCAGGCAAGATGCAGATACTGAAGACCTCTCCAAAATGTTGAGAACTGTGGAATTTGTGATCACAGATTGCTTTCAGAAACTAAAGAGTCTACTCTGTCCTTCAAAGAGGTGCCTGGTGACCTCTGCTGCCTATGCCCTCCCACCCAAAGCTCCTCCCTTTCCAGCCTGAGCACTTTGGGCTCATAAACACTCTCTTTCAGGCTCTAAATCTAACGTACTTTCTCTCCCTGCCATCTGCCTAAGGCTCCTGCATGCATATTTTATGATTTCTGGCAGATTTCCCCCTTATCTGACATCCTGCAATGCATCCTTCTGCCGCCTATATTATTTCTATCTCTGCTAAGAATGTTCCTGAAAGAGGCATGTGTCCTTGGGTTGTACTTTAGATCTGTTGGTTTTACCTTCCTATCTTATCTTCCTACCTGGCCTATACATTCCTCAAGGACAGAGATCACACTCTCTATTCTCCAGTTCTCTGTAAGACCAAGGATTGAGTGGGGCAAGCAGCAGACCCTTAGGAAACACTTGAATGGATAAATGAATGAAATAACTAAGAGATTTGAATGTTTTTAAATTTAAAAAGGCATATTAGGCCCAGCCACAGTGGCAAGTACTGCTAAAACACTGTGCTCCACAGGCTAGGACCACATGGGAGGCCCTGGTTTGATTCCCAGTCTAAACAAAGGCCAGGCATACTTTTGTGCATATGTAATCCCAGCAACTCAGCAGCTCAAGGCTAACCTGGGCAACACAGCAAGACCAGGGCATGCTGGACATGCCTGGAGTCCCAGCTGGGAGATTAAGGCAGGAAGATCACAACACAGTAAGATTCTGTCTTAAAAAAAATCATTTTGGTGTCACCAGGTGGCATGGTAGCTAAGGCACCAGATGGTCGACCATGGTTTGAGTCCTGGACCTGGTGACTTGAAAGTCATGCTGTGCATGTGTGCACACATGCCCAAAATCCCTAGAAGAGAATGGAGGAGAAGGGGCCTAATGGATACACATACACACACACACACACACGGGGTGATTTCTCACTTTCTCTCTTACTTTCTCTCTCTCTCTCTCCAGAGGGCACACACATTCTATGGCAAAAACCTACCCAAAAAAATTGATATTAAGATATTTCTTGGGGGCCAGCAGATGGTATAATGATCACAACCCTGGACTCCCATGTAGTCACCCATGGTTCGACTTCCGGGTCTGGTGGCTTAAATCTCATGCAGGCCACGAGTGCGTGTGTATGACCAAAATCCCGAGAGAAGAATGGAAGAGAAGGGACTGCAGTGTGGCCATCCCCCCAGAAGGTGATTTCTCGCTTTCTTTCTCTCTTAAAAATAATAATAATAATGTACATATTTCTTGGACAAAGTTTCTAAGTACTCCCCTTTCAAGGAGAACACATAACATGTTAAAATGACATTTCTATGAATGCATTATTTTCTTAGAACTGAAACAAAATGTCCTTCACTACAGCATGAATGACAGCAACATTATCAGTTGCATAAGAAATCTGATTTTTCAGGTATCCATATTGTAGCATCACTTTTATTTTCTAGAAAAAAGCAAACTTCACCTGGAATTGGGAGGGTAAATGGGCAATTGTCCCCTAGTGTTAGTTATTTCAACTGCTGAAGCTGAAGAGCTCAAGGGAATCAAAACAAGATATACATATATTTCCTTGATTTGATTATTACACAATATATGCATGCTTTCAAAAAATCATACTGTACCCCACAAAGATGTACAATGGTTATACGTTAATCAGAAATCACAATTAAAAAATAAAAAAGGTTAAGAAAAAAAGATTTTCTCTAAGTAAACTGTTTAAATCAATTACTGATTAAGACAGAACATCTTTTTGGCAATCCCTGAGACTTCCCTAGCTAAGTCTAATTCTCATCACTTCCCCTCATTGTGGCTTAATAAACTTCAGGCAAAATCAAACTGACTTGGAAATCAAATCATTTGTTTTCCCATGCACTTCCTGGTCACAGTTAGGTACCACCTAAAAGTGCCAATAGTCAACCCAACACTGCTACAGGAAACATAATGGCTACACCACCAAAGCCGAATACAACTTACTGTTATAAGTCCCTTTGGCCTCCCAGCCCAAGTGCTGACAAAACATCTTCATTATGTTTGATAAATCATTATTTTTGCATATGAGCATAAAATAAACATCACTACATGTTATCGACACTACAGAAAATATTAACATTGGAGAGACTCGATGGAAGAGGATTGTCTAAGCCATGAAAAGACTAGGGCTTCAAACCACAGACCATCAGAATGCATAGTGTTTATGGGCTGTTACAGTCAGAGTGTCTTGCAGCTCACATGAAACCCTGCCAGAACACATGCTACCAGGCAGGGCACTGAGGAGATCTGGGACGTCTCGTGAAAAAACACCCAAAGAAAATAATAAACTCATGTCGAAGCTAATAGGTATATTGTTCCAGTAAAGGGAGCTGTTCTGAGGATTCATCCACACTTACCCAACTGATGAGGTCAAAACACTGTAAACCTAGAGTACAGTTCGGAGTTATTTCTCAAAATTCTACATTTTATAGAAGAAAAATTCATGAGGAGTTGGACCTCCTTCTCTGAGCTAACTAGTCAGTGTCCCACTAAAATTTAAGTCTCTTGATTTTAGCTTAATATACAAAACACATAACACTAAACTTAAAAATTAAACAGGCATGTAGCACACAGGCCACAGTATTTGTCAATGGGAAGTGAAGAAACAGATGCAGGGTTTTAGAACTGTATTGATATGAGAGGGCACTTCAAAAAAGTTTGTGGAAAAAATGGAATTAAAGTGTGAGTTTCTTCTGACGAAAAAAAATGATGACATCCGTACACAGTTTTTTTTAATAATACATACTTTTCATGAACATTCTGAAGACCCCTGTACTAACATATGACAGGATATGCCAAGTAATCACAACTTTGCCTTTGACTTGCCCAGTGTAACCTAGCTCACTACTATAAAGCACTTTCCACAACCCATACAATGCTATTAGCACAATTACTGACACATGCAAGTTGGTAGAAAACCAAAAAACTTTGTAGCATTCTTAGTAAGAAGTGCATGCAAATAAATCTATCCATGAAACTTGGTTCCCAAACTCATGAAGTGTAGTTTCAATGGAGAAATCTACAAAGGGCAGGTGTGACTAAGCAACCACAAATAACTAGAAACACCAGAACCCGTCAGGAGTCTGAGGAACAGGACAGGCCTGCACAGAAAGATAAGTTGGAGTTTCCCAGCTATTGTTCCTAGTGCAAACCAAGGTTTTGTACTATAGCGATGTTTTTGTTTGTTTGCTTTTTAATTAAAAAATCCAGTGCTTTATAAACTTTTAAGTTTCTTTCTTTCTTGAGAGAGACAGGCACCACCAACTGGGTCTTCACATTGCAGTCCATCACGGAAAAGTTCGTGGGGATCATGTACATGCCAGGACTACAGGGCACGCATATGCACCTGACGTGCACAGGGAAGTCTGGGGACATAAGCTCAGGACCGTTCCCATGTGGCTCCAGTTGCATCACCACTACACTACCACCTGGCCTCTATAAAGATTTTCAAACAATATTTTATTCCATCCTCTACTCCACCCACATAAGAAGCAAATTTGGGAACAATCTGGTTTAGCTACTACTGGGTAGGCAATTTGCCACACCAAACTTTAGGCAGTCAACACTGTGCTTTTTGATGTGTAGCTCACAAAAGAGTCTCTGAAATTCATACTTTAATGTTGAGTTAAGGAAACCAAGGCTCAACAGTCATGTAAAACGTGTCTGCTTCATGTCTTACTCAGTGGGCTACCAAGAGTACTTAGGCACTTTTCCTTGTAGTCAGACATCGCGGGCTATTTAGCTTCTTTTCTTCCATAAAAGAAAACAAAAACAAAAACAAACAAACAAACAAAACTTTCTGAAGAAATGGAAGCACATCCATCAAACAGAATAGTTAACAATACTTAAAAGACCATAATTTATAGATTGCCAAGATGAAACTCACCACAGCATCACATCAGGAAAACTCCCCACACGCGCACACACACACGTTTACATAAAGAAATGAAAATACCGCACCCTAGGCCAAAATAGTGACAATTAGAGTAAACAGCCCTGCCAGGACAGGACAAAAGTCCTGGTCGACCGTTCTCTGTGCTGGTACAAACTAAGAAAATGTGCTTGGGTGCTGGGAAGAAAGAGTGGGGAGCAATTCCCACTTATATTTGCTTCATTCAGGAGTTAGGTTAGCAAACCAAAACAGACGAAAACACTCTGGGACAAACATGTCCAGGTTGTACATCCCACATAGGGAAGAACTAAACTAAGCCAAAGAGGTACACCCTGAAGCGCTCAAACAACCCTTCCCCAAATTCCCAAGCCCCACAACAGCAGCTGGGGGCTGCCCTCGGGCTCCATTTTCCCGCAGCGCGGTCTCCCTCTCAGGCTGCGCTAGATGGGAACGTGGGTGAGCCCGGGGCCCCCCACCCACCTGTCCTCCCCGACCTTTCATTGTCCAAGCGTGATGGATCACCTGCCGGCGCGGGCTCCCGCGGGCAGACACTGTGCCCACCAGGACGCGCCAGGGCGAGCGCCGCCGTCACCGCAGGTCCACGTCCCGCCCCGAGACCCCAGCCCGCTACTGGCCCCGCCGTGCTCACCGCCACGAAGCCCGTGGAAGAGGCGATGAACACGCGGATGACCATCCTCTCACAGCGCCCGGCAGGGACCCCGTGCCCGCGGCTCCAGACCTGCGCGGATCGGGAGGCTGAACTCGGCTTAGAGCCGCCGCCGCCACCAGGCAGAGCGCAGCCGTCGGGGAAGATCGTCGGGATCTGGCTCCCTCCCTCCGGGTCCGCAGATAAAAGCCCAGCACCGCCCGGCAGCAGGCTGCGGGGGGCGGAGGGAGCCGGCCGCGCGGCGTGATGGGAGCTGTAGTTTCCGTCTCTCCCTGGAATGCTTGCGGATGACCTCCTTCCAGCCTACCCTCACTGCTTGTCGGTCCCCAAGGCGTGCAGGCGTCTAGGGAAATCCCGAGGCTGGGGAGAATCTGTGAATTAGGATGCCAAGGGTCCCGGCGAGGCATGGAAAATGCAAGCTAGGCAAAAGCGCTTTGTTCCAAGTCCAAGCTTGGTTTTTGTATTGTGGTTTACTGCCTTGGAGCATCCCCACCCAGAAATGCCAGCAGAGCTCAAGCGGCCGAGATCGGTAGTTTTAGGGCCGCCTGTGCGCAGAGCCAGCCTAGCGAGTGCGGCAGGAGCGATGGACAAGGCCTGATTCTCAGGAGGTGGTGGTGGTGGGACTGGGCTCGCCTTTGTTTTTCCAGCAGCTGTGGAGGTTGCAGAAAGGTGATTCTTAGGTAAACGAGAGGTTCTCTATAGACACTGAAAATGAGAAACCCAGATGAGAGCACAATTGATATTTTATTTTTCTTAGCAAAACTGTATTTGTAGTAGAAAAAATAAATACCAATTGAAATTAGAATCCTTCTATCAACACTAGGAATCAGGACCCCACCCGTCCCACCCCCTAACCTACACAATGGCTTGCCTCTGTGCACCTAATATTTACAATTGAGCCAAATCTGTGCCTTTTTCCAGAACTGCTGCACATTCCAGCGCAGTCTCCCAGGAGGATGCTGTTAAATAAAAAGCTTTTATGTAGTTGCTAATAGTTTAGGAATACTTCTTTAGCAGGTGTTTTCGGTATGACAAAACCTCAAGCCTTTAATAGTTTAGTGGAAATGAACCAGTTTCCCTGCAGTACTGTACTTACTTTCTTCCTTTCAGCAGGGGAGTTTAGCACTTCTGGAAACATTGTTAATTAATATTTCTAGAAAAAAAAGAAACTAGATGATAAAGTCTCTAGCTCTTTGTTAAAGTTCTCACACAAATACTAATTCTGAAATATTTTTTGAGAGTGATTTTGAACACTTCAAATGTATATCCTTTCCTATTGCTTATTTTAAACAAGGTATTCCTGTAGTATTCTTTTAAAAAATTTAGTGCAGAAATGGAAGATACAATACAAATAAGATTTCATTTCTTCCTAATGTTTGAAATGTTCATTGCAAGCTTTGCTGCAGTAAATATCTCTTTTAAGTTTGCTGCCATGAATGTGGAAGTGAATGTTTATAAAATATGACATTTTTTTTTCTCACGAAGACTCAGAAAATTGGAACTCAGAGCCTACCCTGAGAAAGGTACCAAGAGTGGATTAAAAGTTTGGTAAATTATTTCCTCGGTCACCAGGACACCTATTGTCTGAAAAAGAAAAAGAAAGAAAGATACAGAAATAGCTAGAGAACAGGACACTGTGCTAAGGTGGCCTTTTATGGAAGAGACCTTAAAGATGAGTTGAATTTCTACCAACAGGGAAGATGCAAAGTGAGAATATTCGGAGTGTCTGAGGGGAACAGCAAGGAGTCATTTTCTTATTGTTGGAAGTGCTATGAAGGAATTCGCAGGGTACAATGCCCAAAAAGTAGGTTAGAATGAATGCAACAGGGACTCTCACTGGGAGGTCTGTCCAGCTCCTTGCACTTTTCTGGGACTTGTTTTTCTCTTCTGATCCTAGAGGTGGTTGGGATGATATCCCCAAACCCTGTTCATAGTAGCAAGACTCAGCCCCTGGCCGTAGCTGATTGGCCACAGCTAGCTGGATTGAGCACCTGAGGGAAGCAAGGCCAGGCAATGCCCCTACATTAAGGATTTGGGATTGGGGTTAGGAAAGTGAGAACCTGAATTTGTGACAATGGCGCTCATAGCTTCCAGAAGCCACGTTCCAACATGAGGGCCAGAGATTCTGAAGAAACCACTCAGTAGAAAGCGAATAACAAATTAGACATGTGGAGAGTGGCAGAAATGAGTTTCAGAGAGAAACTCTCTTTAGAAAGAGCCCTGCTAATGCTTTAATCTAGAAGTATGACCTGCTCCTCAGTCAAATCCTGCTGTCTGGTTGTTTTATAAATAAAGTTTTATTGAAACACATTACTTTTGCATTGTCTATGGCAGGGTGACAGAGACCCCACCACCCAAAAAAACCTGAAATGTTTACATCTGGCCCTTTTACAGAGAAAGTTTGCCAATCTTTGTTCATGGCTCAATGTATTCCTATATCCTTGCTCTTAAAAACAACATCACATTCCTCTATCTGTATCATAAATTCCTCATCTTCCTTAATCCACCTCAAATGAGTTTTGTTTTGTGAACCAAAAGTGCCCTGACTGAGAAGTTTGTCAGCATTCTGAGAAAGACAAGGATAGGATCAAAACTATACTTCAAGAAAATTGCCCTGGTAATAGCTACCTTTATTTTTCTCTGGGTGACAAAGTTCATCTCTAAAGTCAGTATCAGACCAAACATGTTCACAGTCCAGGAACCCAACAAGGCCAGTAAGGAGTTGAGACCTACAGCTAGTAAACAAAATAGAAGAGTGACCAAGAGCAGAAAGCAATCTGGAACATAAGCTGGAAGTCCAAGATCAACACCGAGGTAGCATACCATAGAGAGGATTAGATGCGCTCTGACTGGTGAAGTCTGCAGATAGAGCAGGCAGCTGAAACTTAGACTCAATTGAGCAGATCATTAGGCTGGAGGAAAGCTGCTCCTGTGTTGCCTAGGACGTGACCTCCTCTCCTGGAGATGATAGTCCGTCTACCATCTAAGGTCTATGATAGATCATCTGGCTAGCATGTTCTAAGGTAGGGATCCTTAACCATTTTTTGTAGGTAGGGAGGGTGGGCTCCAAGAATCCCTTTGTAGTCTGATGAAGTCTGTGAGCACTTTCTCAAAAAACTTACATTTCTAAATATAGAAAATAAAAGACACACTATTACAAAGTAAACTATATTGTAAAACAGTTTTCAAAATATTAACCAAATATTTGATGTGGTAAATATATATGCTTCTTTAGTCATGCATTAATATCAAGATTTAGTGGTCAGTAAAATAGCTGCCATGATTTTGAAGTAGTCATGGGAAAAACATTTTTGAGATATTTGCAACAATTGGAAAAATAAGAAAATATCTGTGATTTCTATTAGTAACAAAATCATCAGTGTTAGGCTTATCACAGTGGCTGTGACTACATTTGTAGTTGAAAAATATTAATGTGATTAAATGTATGGAAGAAAATAAAATGGAAAAACATTAATTAATTAATTAAGAAAACAAATAATAAAAACAAACAAAAAAAGGAAAAATATTGGTAGGCTTTGGTTAGAGTTTAGTGAAAATATGGACATGTCTTTTTTTTCTTCATTCAAATTCATGAACTCCCAAAATTCTATCCACAAGTACCTTTCAGCTGGAGGAGTGGGGAGGTCCAAGAACCCTAGGTTGAGAAATCATGATATCTAACCATATCAAAACTACAGAGGTCTATGATTTTGCCTAAGAAGCAAGTATACAAAAGGCAAGGAGGAGCCATGAAGAGACCCTTGGAAAACTCCTATATGTAAGAATTGGAGGACGATGAATGAAAAAAAGAGTGGAGGAGCAATCAGAATGGTAAAAAATCAAGAGTGTGGTATCACAGAAATGGAGAGAAGAATTTTAAGTTTAATTAAATAGAGAAAAGCTAAAGATATTACTCAACCTGGAAGTCAAGAAAGACAGTAATGAAAACTGAGTCTTCAAATTTGTCTGCCAACCTGGGTTTATATCTCAGCTCTGCACCGCTTAATACTTGGGCAGATTCTGCCACCTAAGTCTTGACTTTCTTGTCTATAAAACAAGTATAAATAATGATGTCACTCAAGATTGTAATGAAGATTAATTATGCTTAGGATAGTATCTAACCATACCTTACAGTGACTATCAACCCTCAGTCCTTCTAAAGGAAACTCCCATCCACAGATGTTTGGACCACATTTGTGTGCTTCCCCGAGTACGACCTGCTGTAGCTTGAAAGACTCTTAACAATGAATATGAGCAGGCTTAGACAGACCTTCTAGTCCATCAGATTCCTCTATCAGAAATTTACAGTTGGGAAATGTAGCGGCTAGGGTAGTTAGCAGTAGGAATGTAAAAGAGGATGCTATGGGGTTGAGATGAGAAGCTTCGAGCAAGTTGAAAGAATAAGATAACTGAAATGGTGAGTAAGAAAAGGAAGGCAGGGCCAACCCTGTGGCCTAGTGGTGAAGGGAGCCAGAGCCTACATGGTCCACCATGTGGTTCGAGTCCTGGGGCTGGCGCATTGGGAAGCACAACAGGTGGATGTGTATATATGCCTGAAGTCCTGCCAGGATGGAGAAGTAGGGAAGAAGGGATTTTGTTGTAATCATGCCCCATTTGGGGATGCTTTCTCCGTCTTTCATTCTCTCTGTTTCTCTGTCTTTATCTGGCAAGTACATGGGCCTGCTGGCATTTAAAACATAATAAAAAATTAAAAAGGAGAGAAAGTCAGTCTATGGTAAGAGAATGGAGCCAACTTGTAGGAAAAGCAGAGACTCTACCAAGGAGATGACTGGTTGTGTTATTTACAGAATCAATTTTCATGGGTCCAAGTCTGCCATAGTTCCTGCCCTAGAGTAGCTGTTTCATAACCCCTCTCTTCTATCTTCAAGTGAGTCTCTTCCTGACAACTACAAAATCCTGACCAGAATATCCATGTAAAGCGTGGATAGTAAATCATGACCCTTTTGCGGTCAGACAGGTGACACTAATGAGGGTGGTAGGGAAGGATCAAGTGCACCTATATTCATGGGGTAGGCGCTATGCAGGCAGTTGCAAGCAGGACAATGTGCCTTTTTGTCTGAAATAGTCAGATTTTTCAATGTTGACCTGAGTTTTTTAAACTGAGACCACTAAGCTGGAACTATTTGTAGATCCTGTGTGGCCCTGTGATTCTCCAGGTTTCTCTCTCCAGTGTAAAGCACTGAGCCTGGGGCTTGGGAGCCAATGAATCTACAGCTGATGTTACAGTGATGGTTTTCTATCATGGCTCACCTCTGTGGTTTACCGTCATGGCTGACCTTTGTGAAAGCACTTCTAGTTCCAGCATCAAAACAGGAACCAGATTGCAATGGCTTGAGTGCCAATAGCAGATAAGGATGTAGAAGTGATGATTTAGTCTTCGTCTCTTTTATTTGGATGTTGGAGAGATAGAAAGGGAGGAAAGGAGGACCAGAAGCTATAAAGGGAATCAAGGAACATAAATATCCTTCATTAAGGTTATGTACAGATGAGGTAGAGTTCTTTTAAACAGTTGGAAGTCTCAATGTCCAGATTATATTTTTAGAATGAAATTGAATATGATTAATAATGAATTCTATTCTGTCAAGGCTGCTTTGTCCTTAACAACTCTTAAACCCATACTACCTATTAATAGCTCCCCAAGGATTGACCTTTTTACAGAATCTTCGCAGTTACTGCACCATGCCTGTGACAATCTCTGCTCCAAACAGTTACTCCTCTGAAATTAGAATCAGCACTTTTGGCAGTTGGCGGGTGATAGATTTGTGGAAGAGGAGGTTATGAGCCAAAGGGCATGAGTAGGTCAGAAAGCTCAAAGAATGGGCCTTGGAACCAGACCTGTATTAATGTCCCTTAACCACCCATACCTGCCTTCCTCATTTTCCTCAGTGTGGGGGAGGGAAGGCAAGGAGGGGGCTTAATGGAGCTGCCATATTTTCATACGGTGCCTGGCACATAGGATTCAATGCGTATGATCTATTCTTAATCATGCAAAATAAATCAGGGAGCCTGCATTTGCATAAAGCATATAAATCCCATAAATACTTGTTTCATGTCTGTGATTTTAACTTTCTAAATAACAAGGATCTGGTTTGTATAAGCCTTTTTGTACAGTGCCTTGTTCAGTTAAAGTACTTAATGGAATCTTTTTGATGTTACTGGAGTTTAGAGGCCACATTGAGGATAAAAGGAATATTAGTGAAATGAAGCAGCAAAGTCAAATAATGCAGCTTGAATTTCCTAAGATAATTTTTCCACTGCTTTATGTTGCTTTGTCAGGCCAATTCTATCTATTCTTGATCAAATAAAATCTTAATTAATAGGAATCATACCAACCAATCCCTGAATTGGACGAACTTCAGCATTTATGTTACAGGAATGGAGGCAAACCGTAAAGCATGGAATTAGATTTGAAATGAATGTCCAGGATATGTTCTTGAATCAGCTCACATTTAACCCTACCAACAGGGTAGTCTATTGTCTCTGACAGGACAACAACACTCATTTCCCCTGATGCCTTATTCCCCCTGGAAAGTCCAGCCAATGGTGAAAAGGATATGAGATGGAAGGGAGGTGAGTGGCACAAGCCACCATCTTGGGACTAACACAAGGAGGCTTTGTGGTCTGCTGAAATGACTAACCGCTGGAAGAACTCAAACTGTGTATGTTTACTTACCGAAGCTGTCTTCACTCTGCATGTGCCAGATGTTGTACCAGATGCCAGGGACTCAGCAGTCTCTACCTTCATTGAGTTTATGGCCTAATTGGGGAACATGAACATTGAACGCGTTATTATGAGTATGCCAAATGCTTAAAGAAAAAACACATTTTATTTTGTCTCTTATTTATTTTTTAAAATTCTGTAGGACTATCCTAGTCAACTTTTTTGTAATGCATACTAATCTGCAAGATATGTATTGTGTAGACATGTGTGCATGCGTGCGTGTGTATGTGTGTGTACGTGTGTGGATGTGTGTGTGTGTGGATGTGTGTGTGTATATCTCCAGGTTGCATTCCAGGCCAGAAGATGACTTCACTATAACAAAATAGTCAAGGTTGATTATTGCTTTAATAGCTTTAGGCAGACAAGTTATAGAAATTTCTGATATCTACATTTTACTTATTATCTCACTACTTTGTAAGAGATTACCATGTTACAATACACATAAAATTTGCATTTAGGTTATTGCTGAATTCACGAACTATTTCGATTCCTCATAAATACATTGCTAATGAGTTTTCAGAATTCATTATAATTTCTTATTATGCTAGTCATGAAGGCCATTTAGAATAATTACAACAGAGGATGTAGAGGAAAATGTTTATATATAGGTATAATTAGAGAAAATGGAAAAGTCAGGTTAAACAAAATATTATTATTATCATAATAACTATTTTTATTATTGTCTTCCCTGTGATTTTGAAGGACCTACTGAATAGAAATTATGAATTTTTGCTTTTAGTGCTTTTAGTACCATGAGCCATACAAATTTTGAAAAGAACAATGATGTCTTTACTTTTAAATTTCTTGACTCTTTTCCTAAAACTGAAATCAAAGGGATGAGAAAAATAGAGTGCTGTAACATTAGGTTACTGCTTCTTTTCCTTAGATCTGTGCATTCCCAGCCATCCGATTCATTCAGAGGCAACTTAAATAACAGATATTATAGTCTAGACTGTAAATAGAGCCCTTTGGGTTAAATACCATTATTTCAAGAAGAAAATATTTTTGAATTTAGTGAAGTTCTATTTAACATGGATATCAAGGATTGAGACTTCCCCATGCCCCTTACTATACTCAGAAGTCCTGATCTGACCCAGATATCACTAAGTTTATGACAAAATGAAGCACTCAGTAACAGAATTTAGTCCTCCCTATGTTAATTGCTCCCTCATTGTAAATCAGATATATTTGAAAAGTTTATTAAATTCATCTTGCCCCATGAATAATATAGTGAAAGTCTTATTTTTACTTTAACCGCATTTTACATTTGCCTAGAACACATGGCTTTTTAAAAGCTCATTCTGGGGACAAGCAGTTAACATAATGGCTATGTCGCTGGACTCCCATGTAGTCGACCACAGTTCACGTCCCGGACCCGGTGGCTTAAAACTCACGCCGGGCGCGTGTGCGTGCGTGCCCAAGATCCTGAGAGGAGACTGGAGGAGAAGGGATTGCAGAGTGGCCATCCCCCCGGGAGTGATTTCTTGCTTTCTGTCTCTCTATCTCTCTCTGTCCTTCTGGCGAGCGCACGCGCCCTATAGCAAAATCCTCTCCAGAAAAAAAAAAAAAAAAAAAGCTCATTCTGCTCAGTTCACCTAATTGAGCATCTGCTCTCCGTCAGTACCTTTTCAAATTTCCTAGGGGGGCAGACACTGGTGTTGGGTAAACACAAACACAATGGTGAAACACCCTGTGAGACTGACTCCAGCTCTGCATCTCCCCACCTTCCTGAGTACAACAGGTACATTTGTGCCCATGACCCAGAGCGGGCTGAAGCTGAGGGTGGATCATTGCCCTGTTGGAAGTGCTATCTTTCTGTTTCTGTCTCTGTCTGTGTGTGTGTGTGTTTCTCTCATTCATTGGGCAAATACATACACTTTGAAAAGAAAAATAACTTCCTCTCTTCAGAAAGTTGCATTTAAAATTTTTTTAAAGATTATTAAAACATTATCTTGAAAGACCAAAAAGATATCAGGACCAGCAGATGACGTAATGTTTATGTTGACTATATGGACTCTCATATAGTCAACTGTGGTTCAAGTCCCTGACTGGGCAGTTTAAAACTCGCACCAGTCATGTGTGCATGCCTGCCCAAGATCCCAAGAAGAGAATGGAGGAGAAGGGATTGCAAAGAGGTCATCTCCCCTGGAGGGTGATTTCTTGCCTTCTATCTCTGTCTCTCTGGTGAGCACATGTGCCCTGTAGCAAAAATCTCTCTCTATAAAAAAAGACCAGAAAAATGTCAATATGTCCTTATAATTCTTAACTTGGCCTTCCCACTCTCCAGGACTATGAGATCTATGTGTGATCTATGACTTCAATAACTATTCAATAGAAGATGTATCATGAGTTTTAATTACATACCACAAACATTTACGGAGTTCCTACTATGTACTAATCATTGCATTAGGTTGTCTGTAAAGTCGTGGTATATTTTTCTATGCAAAAATGTGTCTTGACTTTCCCAACGACCCAATACTAGACTGTTGGAATAAGATAATTAATAGAATAGTATTTGCCAGGATGGGGTGAAACAGTTTTAGCACAAACTGAAGTCTTGGTAGAAGCACAAGGGTCAGCAAGTATGAGATCCAGGCAGAGAGACATGAAATATGGGTTCTTTGAAATGAATCTTTGTAGAAAGATCTAAAGTTTACTTGCAATATGTATCATTATCTTTCCAGTTTTCTTTCTTTCTTTCTTTCTTTCTTTCTTTTTTTTTTTTTTTTTTTTGTGTGGGGAAAAGCTTTTTTTTTTTGTTATACTGTACGTATACTTGCCAGAAAGACAGAGAGAAACTGAGAGACAGAAGGTGAGAAATCACCCCCCGGGGGGATGGCCACGCTGCAATCCCTTCTCCTCCATTCTCCTCTCAGGATTTTGGGCACGCATGCACACGCGCCCGGTGTGAGTTTAATCCACCAGGTCTGGGACTCGAACCGCAGTCGACTACATGGGAGTCCAGTGACATAGCCATTACACCTACTGCTGGTCCAATTTTTCTGGTTTTAGATAATAAAGCAGAATAAATAATAGTTTGGTCATGCAGGGTTTACGTTCTTACATTTGCTACTTTTGCTGCTCCATTAGGAGTAACATCTGTGTACATGGAGTCAAGGTTGGAAGCAGAAGGTGCTGGAAGAGACAGAAATTTCCAGTACTGAATAACAACCTCAACCTGAAACAAGGGCAGGATTTCTGTTTCCAAATTCCACTTCTGTTCTGATATCACTTGACATACACACAGCTGCAAGTTTGACCAAACATGACAAATTTCCAGCAGAATAGTGACACTGGATTATTTCATATAACAAGATGTGTGCAAGGAGATGATTCCAGGCTTGTTGTAGCAGTCCAACAAGGTCTTCAAGCCCACTACACTTTCCACCTTTCAAACTGCCACCTTCAGCATAACGGCATTTTTTGGGGGGTTGTTGCCTCATGGTTACAAGGTGTCTGCCGCAGCCTCAGGCACAGCATCTTTCTACCATCATCCTAATTAGGAAGAAAGAAGGCAAGTAGAAAATATGTTTCCCTCTTTTCCAGGAAGAAAAGATTCCCCAGAAGGCTTCCTGCAGACTTCTTCTATCTCATTGGGTGGAACTGGGTCACGTGGTCACTTGCAAGGGAGTCTGGGAAAATGTACTTCAGGAAAGAGAATGGGAGAGCCAACATGAATTTAATTCTGTTATCATTCTCCTCCTTGGACTGGGGTAAGGGACGGGCATAGTGTCAACCCAAACCTACTGGGTGCTGTTAGCGGGGAAGATAATGGGGGGTGAGCGACAACCAATGGTGTCTGTCTTGGTGATTTGTTTAATGTGAACTTGGGGAGATTATTTAGCATCTGTCTTAATCCATTTAGGTTGCACTAACAAACTATCATAGCCTGGGTAGCTTGTGTACAATGAAAATTTATTTCTCACCATCCTAAAGGCTGGGAAGGCCAAGATAAAGGTACTTGCAAATTCAGTGTCTTTTCTAGAGCATAGTGGTAACTTTTGTCATGTCCTCACATGAAGAGGCTAACTAGCTCTCCAGAGTCTTTGGTAATGGCACTAATCCTATTCAGGAGGGCCACACCCTCATGACCTAATCACCTCTTAAAAGTCTCCACCTCCTAAGCCAACACTGGTGATCAGGCTGCAACATATGAACTTTACTGGCACACACACATTTAGATCTAGGAGCATCTATGCCTCAGTTTAAAGAATTAAATGACATAATCTACGCCAAGTGCTTTAGTAAGTGTCTAGCACATAAGCATTACATGGTAAGAGGCACTATATTTCCCAAAGAGCTTGATTCACAATCAGATTTCTCAGATTCCTTGGACAGTATCATGCAGAAGACCTAGAACTAGAGAACATAACCTCCAACTCTGAGCAGAGTTGTATCCGCAGACCTCTATCTGTGACGTCTTTTAGACCCCTTCTAGTCCTCTGCACTATCTCCCTGTCAACCTAAGAAGAAGACCAAAGCAAAACAAGTAAAGCAAAGGATTTTATCTGAGTCAGGGTCTGGATGATCACCTATGCACCACAAAATCCAAGTTACCCTAAATGTGTGCCAGTGTCTCACAGCTTTCAGGATGATTTTAAAGGCAAATCCACAAACAAGAGAAGGAGTAGCAAGGAATCCTGTACATCTGTGATTGGCTCACTCCGTGATAAAAGGAGCAGGATGACCTTTATCCTGGAGTTACTTTGCTTAATCTGGGTGGAGACAGTGAGCCTGGAAGGTAAAGGTGGTAACGGTAAAGGAAGAATGTGTTTAGGCAATAAAGACATAAAAAAAAAAAGTACAATGGGTCTAGGCAGTATACTGTGCTAGTTCAGGTGCACGTTCCTAAGAAAGCCACATGACGTGGGTAAGTTTTATTTCCTTTTAGCACCGACCAAGGTAGACTAGAATCTCCTACTTTCTGGAAAAACTGGTCTGTTTTGTGTGTGTGTGTGGGTTTTTTAAATTTAAATTTATTTATTTACATTCATTCACTGTACATCATTACAGCATACCAAATGAGATTTTTCATCCATTTTGACATCCATCAACCTCAAAGATTCAGTTTGATGATGTGAAATTTTTTTCACGAGTGACTCCACTTTGGTATGGTCTGTTGGGGCCTACCACTGGGGTTTAGTCCAAAGTAATGGCCTCCTATAACCTTCATTTAGCACCCTTTTCTCATCATCTCTTTGCTCCCTTTTCTTCACTTTTTCTCACAACTGTTTTTCCATCTTCTTTCCCCTTCTTCTTATTTTTTTCTTTCAGGGCCCCTTCCCTTTCCTTTCAGGACAGTAAATTCCAGGAGGAGAGGAGGAGGAGGTTGACCCTCATACAGGACTCCAGATTCTGATGAAACAGTTATCCTCCAAGCACTCATAAGTAGTATACTAAGAACTTGTTTAACTTATTATAACTGCATGTGCCAAAGCATTCGTAGGTCATAGGCCAGGCCATAGTTATGTACCTAAAACATATCAGCTGTTTGATAAAACACCTCATGGCTTTATCTTCTTTTTGCTCTCTTACTCTAACGATGGTCAGAAGAAAGTCAATTCAGGAAAAGAAAAAAACAACTTTTACATTTAACTGAATTAATTTATCCACCATTTTTTTAAGGATTAGGACAGAAATAAGACAACCAATCTAAGAAATCAGCTTCAAAAAATAGATTTGTAAAAGAATTCTTTGGCAACAAAGAACAGTAGTTTATCTTTTCAAAAAACTCGGCTTCTATAAAAATGGAACAGAGCAGGAAAAGAAAACTAGAGAATATGTTTGCTGTGAACTTTGGAGATGGGCAGCATAAAGAGAATTTGCTCACTGTGGTATACACACACACACACACACACACACACACACCCTAGAACATTACTCAGCTATAAGAAATAATGAGATCCTACTGTTTGACTCAAGTAGATGAATATAGACCTAGAATTGAGGAAGTAAGCCAGACTCAAACTGTATATACGCACCCAATTTGTACCCAGTGCGCTCTATGGCAGAGGTCGAGAGGTCTGAGGATGTTATGGTAGAGAGGATGGTTGTGGGTGCTAGAGATCGAAAGGAGGGAGAGTGGATGGTAGACAGTGAGTGGTGGAGGGTGAGTGTGAGGTGCAAGAGGCGAAAACATCTGACAGATGGAAAAATAGAAAGTTCTCTGCTGCAAAACTATATATTGGGTTGACGGAAAGGTCTTGAAACATTTTTGCATAGAAAACATAGAAAAACACGTCATGACTTTTCCAACAACCCAATATGTAGTATACATTATGATAGAAATTTTATGTAAAATATGAGGTTAATCTGAAAATTAAACAAAAGAGAGAGAATTCACCCACATATATTTAAAGCAATTCTGAGAAATTAGAAACATTTGTTTTTGAAGATGAGAGTTCCAGCTTTATTATGCAATAAAATATTTCTTCATTTTCCATTAAAACTAAATGGAGGGAACCAGCAGTTAGCGTAATGGCTATGTCACTAGATTCCCACGTAGTCGACCGCGGTTTGCGTCCTGGACCCGGTGGCTTAGAACTCACGCTGGGCACATGTGTGTGTGAGCCCGAGACCCCAAGAGGAGAATGGAGGAGAAGGGATTGCGATGTGACCATCCCCCCTGAGGGGTGATTTCTCGCTTTCTGTCTCTATGTCTCTCTCTGTCTGGCGAGCGCACGCGCCCTATAGCAAAAACCTCTAAAAAAACCTAAATGGAGAGGGGGCTTGCAGGTGGTGTGGTGGTTAAGTGCACTGGGCTTCCACATGGTGGACTGCTGTTCAAGTCCCAGACCTGGTGGCTTACTTTCTCATTTTCCTGCTCTCTCTCTCTCTTTCTGTCTCACTCTGTCCCTCTCTGGTCAAATTAAAATAAATAAGGAAAGTTAAATAAAATAATTCTTTAAAAAGCCCGCACCCATGTTACTGCATCAAACAAAACAAAAACAGAGCAAAAGGGGACAGAGACGCACCAAGTGGCAGAGAGTGAGGAGCAGGGTCAGGGTCCTTGAAACTAGGACCTAGGTGAGCAGTGCCCACAGCCCGAGGTGTCCTTAAGGAAGACTTCCATTTGGGAATCCGTTTAATCAGTGCAAGTGAAATTAAGAAAACATGGACTGAGAAAATGAACAGCTACTGAATGTAAACCCCACAGATCCTGATCATTTAAGTGACTCTCTTTTTTTTTCTGGTGACGAAGATAATGCTGGGACTGAGGAAATAAAGAATGAAATAAATGAAATTGGGGTTCAGCATCCTCCACTAATGAAGTTAGAATTAATATAAGTAATGAATATAAAAAGACTACAGGAAAACTCATGCCGGGACTCCTGCAGAGGGGGTCCTGTCGGTGAGAACGGAAGTGAAGCCCTGAGAAGTGGAGTATCTGTGCCAACCAGTGCAAAGGGAAGGCTGCTAGGTGGGCCCTCCGGATCCGGGAAAGGAAGGAGACTGCAAGAAAGGTGGTGCGGGAGGCAGCGGTGTTCGGGTGCACCTGGACAGGTGTATGGTGTGGAGGAGATGGATGTGAAGGCTCCTAACCGACATTGATTAGAACCGTGTTCATGAAACTGTAGCCTTGCCTTTGGATGAAAGGGCATTTGAGAAGACTTTAACACCAATCATACAGGAATATTTTGAGCATGGAGATCCTAATGAAGTTGTGGAAATGCTGAGAGATTTAAATCTTGGTGAAATGAGAAGTGGAGTACCAGTTTTGGCAGTGTCCTTAGCATTGGAAGGAAAGGCTAGTCATAGAAAAATGAATCAAAGCGCCTTCCTGAACCTCGTGGGACAGTAATAAGCACAAATGATGTGGAAAAATCATTTGATAAGCTATTGAAAGATCTACCTGAATTAGCATTGGATCCTCCTGGAGCACCACAGCTGGTGGGCCGGTTTATGGCTAGAGCTGTTGGAGATGGAATTTTACGTATTACCTATATTGATAGTAACAAAGGAACTGCAGATTGTGTACAGGCCAGAGCTGCTCTGGATAAGGCTACTGTGCTCCTGAGCATGTCCAAAGGTGGAAAGCGTAAAGACAGTGTGTGGGGCTCTGGAGGTGGCAACAGCCTGTCAATCACCTTGTGAAAGAGATTGACACGTGACTGAAAGAGTGCTTACTCGCTGGAGACATATCTGAAGCTGAACATTGCCTTAGAGAACTGGAAGTACCTCTTTTTCACCATGAGCTTGTATATGAGACCATTGTAATGGTTTTAGAGTCAACTGGAGAAAGTACATTTGAGATGATTTGGAATTTATTAAAATCCCTTTTAAAGTCTTCTACCATTACTGTGGAACAAATGAAAAGAGGTTGTGAGGGAATTTACAATTAAATTCCAGACATTAATCTAGATATTCCACATTCATACTCTGTGCTTGAGTGATTTGTAGAAGGATGTTTTCAGGCTGGAATAATTTCCAAACGACTCTAAGATCTTTGTCCTTCAAGGGGTAGAAAGTGTTTTGTAAGTGAAGGAGATGGAGGTCGTCTTAAACTAGAGAACTACTGAATATAAAAACTCTTGCAGTCTTAGATGTTATAAAAATAAGTATCTGAATTGTTGGGATCAGCATTTGGCGTAATGGCAATGTCGCTGGACTCCCATGTAGTCGATGGCGGTTCCAGTCCTGGACCCAGTGGCTTAAAACTCATGCCA
Organism: Tupaia belangeri chinensis; assembly: GCF_000334495.1. NCBI lineage: Eukaryota > Metazoa > Chordata > Mammalia > Scandentia > Tupaiidae > Tupaia > Tupaia belangeri. Next base: position 2,865,963 of record NW_006159559.1, on the reverse strand, counting down.
GGCACGTGTGCGTGCGTGCCCAAGATCCCGAGAGGAGAATGGAGGAGAAGGGATTGTGGCATGGCCATCCCCCTGGGGGGTGATTTCTCGCTTTCTGTCTCTCTGTCTCTGTCTCTGTCTGTCTGGCGAGCGCACGTGCCCTATAGCAAAAACCTCTCCCCCCCAAAATAAATAAATAATAATAAGTATCTGAATTGTAAGACTTGTTAGCACAGAGTTTTTTTCTTTACATTCTTTTTTTTAGTACTTGTTTTGGGTATAAGGCATTTCTGAAATTTTATAAGCTTACGTTTAAGGGGAATTTTTAAAGAAGTATTTTTTTTTTCTTTTTCTTTGTTTTTGAAAAGAGGGTAAAGGAGGGACAAAAATGTAACTATCTCTTAACTGGAATATTCTTTTTTAAAAAATAATTATTTTATTTAACTTTATTTATTTATTTTAATTTGATCAGAGAGGGACAGTGAGACAGACAGAGAGAGGGAAAGTGAGAAAGCAAGTCACCAGATCTGGGACTCAAACCGCTGTTGGCCGTGTGGGAGTCCAGTGCTCTTAACCACCTGCTGGCTTAAGTGGAATATTCTAATAAGCTACCTTTTGTAAGTGCCATGTTTATGACCTAATCATTCCAAGTTTTGCATTGATTTCTGACTGTCACTTCTTTCTTTCAAGGACAGTGGTTTTTGTAGTAAAATCACTAGTATATACAAAGCTTTATTTAGGAGGTAACGTTAAGCTGCTAAAATCCCACGTTGGCTGCTGCTGTTAAAATACTGTGCTTTGGGATTTAAAAAAAGTTATTTCTTTGTCCTAGAGAATTAAAAAAAAAATTAGTCAGAGATGTAATTCATCTTTCCAAGGAACATATTGATTGGTCTTAAAGACTAGACAGTAAGTAAATGGTGGCTGGAACGTCTATTTTTCTGTAAAACTGGAAAAAATAAACCTAGTTCTATAAGACTGTCCAACAAAATAAAACATGTGAAATAGTGTTGATTCTCTAAAAAAATAAAAAATAAAAAATAAATAAAAAAAAAAAAACAAAGAAAGAAAAGCTAAATGGAGGTCAGCCCCTTAGACTAGTGGTTGAGGAAGCTGGATTCCTCATGGCTGACTGTAGTTCAAATCCCACCCTGAGTGTGAGTATGTCTGTGTCACTGTCTGCTCCAACAGGATAGAGAGATGGAGAAAGCATTGACCTTATCCATTTTTCCTTCCTTTCTCTCTCGGTCTCTCTCTAGCAAATGCATATTCCCTCGAGCAAGTAAAAAATAAACAAAATGGCATGACTTTTGTGTTCCTTTTTCTTATTCTTAAGTTGCCTATCTTTAAAAAGAAAGGTTATTTGTTTCTTGGATGAATGGGATAGAGACAAAGTGAGAGAGAGAGGTACCCCCGACAGGATCTTGACCATGGGATCCTCCCCCAGCCTCAGCCAGCCCTGCTCATGGGACCTCCTTTCAGAGTGCAGCATTTCACCAATGCACCACCATGCATGGCTGATTCTGGGTCTGGAGCAGAGAACATACAAAATGATTCTGGGCATTCTCTTGTGCCAAAAACCAAAGATGTGCTAAAAGAATGATGGAGACATCTCAAAAGGGCATGGGAGCCAGGCAGCTTGAGGTCTGTCTTGAACTTGGGACAATTTGAATACCGAAAGGATCAATGACTGTAACTAATTATAAAAATTGAATAAAGGAGGGACTAGCAGGTGGTGTAATGTTTGTGTTGTTGAACTCCTATGTAGTGAACCGCAGTTCGAGTCCCAGATCTGGTGGCTTAAAAGTCACGTGGGGTGCATGTGCATGCGTGCCCAAAATCCCAAGAGGAGATGTGGCCATCCACCCAGGGATGTTATTTCTTGCTTTCTGCCTCTCTGTCTATCTCTGTCTCTTTGGCAAACACACACACCCTATAGCAAAAACCTCCCCCCAAAATTGAATAAATGAAAATGCACAGTCCATAGGACTGTTCAAAGAAAGATAGAAAGCATTAATTTAGCACCTTTGTGAGTGACGATAACAGCAACTGCTTACTCTGAAAATTAGCAAAGAGAAAGTAGTAAGGGTTTACCCTGCCTTCTTAGCAGAAACTATAATTCATTCCCAATATGTAAGGAAAAGTTTTTCTTTACAGAGGCGTGGCTATAAACAAATGAAGAAGAAATGATCATTTCAAAAATCACCATTTTACAACCATTATTTGCATAATCTACATAGTTAAATAAATAGAAATGTATACTAATACCATAAACAGTTGTCATGGAATCCATTATTTACAGATTCCTGACTCTTTTCAGAGATTCTCCCCCTTTTACAGTGGAAAGACCTCTAAGTGACACTTTAGCCAAGTGACCATACTGGGCATTTCTGTTGTTGAATTACCTGCCATTATGTACCTCCTAATTGATGTAATTTGAGCTAAAATCACCTATGAAATATTCTTGCCAAAATGTTTAATGTAATTCCAATCCAGCTTTAGACTCAATTTCCAGTTTACAGGAAAAATACGGGGTTAGGGAGAGGTGTTAACTAACACCACAAAGAAAAAATTCTATGAATTCAGAATATGGGTTTATCTACCAAACTTTGACCCGGACTCCTATAATAGTCAATGTCCTCAAACAAACTGAAACTCAAGGGACAGTTCCTGTTCAACTTGCTTAACCAGATACAGTAGTTGCGACTTAATTTGGCTGTAGTTCAAAAAACGAAAGCCAAAGAGATGTTTGGAGATAAGGACTTTCTTAAGAAAAATTATTTTATTTAACATTACTATTTTCCAGTTTGATCACAGAGAGACAGAGAAAGAGAGAGACGGAAAGTGAAAAAGCAAGACACGAGGTCTGGGACTTGAACCATGGTCGGCCATGTGGGAGTCCAGTGCCGTTAACCACCACATCACCTGCCAGCCCAGAGATAAGGACGCTTTAACCTGGATAGAATACTAAACATGGTTATGAGTAGGGGACTATTGTTTTCTTGTTGTGATAATAGTATTGTGGTTCTGTGAAAAATTGCCTTTGTTCTTAGGAGATGCAGGATGAATTATTTAGGGGTGAAGTTCCAAGATATTTATTGGAATTTCTGAAATTGTTCAGAAATTCAAGTAGATAGAGAGACAAACATATAAATAGCTACAGAAGAACAAAGTATGGCAAAAATATTAATAATTGTTGAATCCCAGTGTATGACAATTTTCGTAATTAAAAGTTGAGTGGAAATTCATGTATAAATTAGAGTAAATGATAATATCCAATACCTGGTTAATAGCTTACTTTATGCGTTTTCTTTTTGTTTCCCTGAATCATTGAGCAGAGCTTCCTGAAGTGACAAGCGCAGCATGCAAGAAGTGGAAATCATCTGTCTAACTTCTGAATATAGCCATGAGGAAGATGAGGTCTGGTCTCTGAACAGAATCAGTGGTGCAGATGTGGGGCCAGTCTGCTTGAGGCTTTGTCCTGGTAAGAGAATGAGCTTTGAAATCAGGAAGACATGGATGCCACTCTTGCCTCTGTGATCCTGGGCGAGTCACTGAGATGTTTCTTCCTTAAGAGTAAACAAGATTAACAAGCCACCTCTCATATAGTCGTTATGAGGATTAAGCAAGAAAGACATGTATAAGGACCTAGAGCTAAACTGTTTCATTACCCCAAATCTCGGGAAATGCTGGTTCTTATTATCAGCCTCCAGATCCTTACTATCCTCCCATTATTCGTCTGCTACTCCGGCTTTTCCTGCAGTTCCCCTTTTTTATCATCCACCTCACTTGGGCATTCATGAGAAATGCCACATGCAAGATTATAATGCAAATGGGCTCCTGTTTCTCCTTGTGGGTATTCGTGCCCTACCATCTGATATGAGTCATGCTGTGCCATCCTGCTGAGGAAATGTCACTAACAGCTGTTCAGAGCCTCCCTGCCTCCCAAACAAGACACAAGAAGGTGCCTTCAGCCCACATTATTACAAAATAAAACCCTGAAGAAATCAGCAATAGTGTATCAACGTTTTTAAAACAAATATGAAGTGCTAGAAAAAAAAATGTAAATCCAGAAATCATTTGACATTTAGATGGGTAGTTTATCACGTGCCACAAAACATCCACAGGACAATCTAAAAGCTCTGAAAGTACAAAGTCAGAACAATCATTTGTGGAGTACGTAATGTGTATCGGGCTCTCCACTAAGTGCTTGATTAGGGCGATCACGCTTAACCCTTGTAGCAACTCTCTGCTGGAGATAGTCCCTTTGTACAGATGAAAACGCTGAGGCTCAGCGAGATTTGCCTAGCAAGCGATTCATCTATTAAAATGCAGAGCCACATTTGCGTCTGAGTCTCATTTCCAGGCCTACAGGTATGAGCCAGTAAGGTGCACCAGGCTGTAGAAATAGCCTGCACAGAGAGGCTTTGCTGTGGTGATAAGGTTTCCGTGGACTCTGATATCTTGCTGACCACATCAACCTGCTAGTACAGCTGAGATGTAAACCCATGGTATAGTGCAGCTCCCCTTTCTGTTTGACTGAAACACAAGTGCCCTTTGAGCCTCTCACTCCTACTCCAGGAGCGTGTAATCCCTTTTGTGGTGCTCTCAAATGTAAAGCAACCATGGGGCCTAATGGCCTCCAGAGCAGCAGAATGACTTCCAACCAATCCAAGATTGTCCAAGTGCCCAAGTCAAGGGCATTGGCAGGTGTTAAAAGTGAGTCCTCTGACTGTGTCTGTCAAGGGCCTGTGTCAGTCTCTTCTATAAGCAACCTTTGGGCTGGACCTTCTGGACCCAGAAGTGCCTACCTGCAGCAGAATGCCCTCCTGGAGAGTAAATGCCCAAGACCACCTTGAATCACGGCTACAGGTCTTTCTGTCCCTGTTCCCAGAGTCCCAGCAAATCAGAAAGTGGCTTTCAGCCCTCTTTTACTCCATGTAGCTAGCCCATCGTGCTTAGCAGTCTTAGTCCTCCCTAAAATTACATTTTTTCCTCTTCTGTGGCCACACTGACCTCCATAACTCAAAATGCATGCTTTGTTTCATACAGAACTTACTCAAGTCTTCATCTCAGTGTGCAGCTGTGAGTTTACACAATTTTCCAAGACCATGTATGAAATCTTCCCTGAATCCTTCTTAGGACTAGTTGAGTAGACAAACAGATGAATATCTACTCTGTGCAAAGCTCTGCTCTTGGTTCTGAGAGGGAATGCTGAAAATGGAATAGAAGGTAACACAAACACAGAGATGGGTATAATGTGAGGCTCTCTACAAATACTGTAAGAATGACAACAAACGAAATGCTGTTTGTTTCCAAAATAAAATGAAAAACTTCAGGGATAAAGAAATGCCAAGAAAGCCCAAGCACTTTAAATGATTACTATATGTTTATGTGCCTGGAACGAAAATCAATAAAATTCATATCTTGCCCACCTAACCTTTTGACATTCCCACATATGCATTCTACCTTTCTGCTAAGCTAAAACACTTGCTTTACCCAAAATGTGCTCTATAATTTTTTACCTCCAACTCTTTGCTCTTTCATCTTGGACCAACTCTTTAACCTACCATCTCCAATAAGCTACATCTAAATTACCCTTCAAGTCTCATGCCAGAGGTCACTTCTTCCCAAACGTCCTCCCTCAGATGCCTCTTTTGGAACCCCGTAACAATATGTGTCTCTGCTTACCATTGACAGTATGGGGTGATGATTATTAGCATGACTTCTAGAGCAAGATTATCTGATTGTAAATTTTGGTCCTAAAACCTACCAGCTAAATAACCTTCATCTACTTAGAGGACTCAGTTCCTACCCACAAAGCTC
>NW_006159559.1:2855855-2859903 GCF_000334495.1 Tupaia belangeri chinensis | reverse complement strand
ATCATAGAAAGCATCAAACAGATATTTATTATTACTATTATTACAACTGTTGGGGCCACCAACAGCAGAATAGCTTCTATCAGTTTGTTCTGTAATTCTTTATTTGTCTGTCTATCCCATGGCTGGGCTCCTCTTGAGCACAAGGACTGTGTATTATACATCTTGGTACCTCCACTGCTAATACATTCCCTGGAATAAATGCTTTCTAGAATTGGTGAGTGGGGTAGAAAAATGAAATTAATATGAGCAATTTCACAGGATAAGATCCAAGAGCAGTTCAGTGCTAGCATGGTCTAAACCATGGCTTTATTTCAGGTGGTGAATAAGGACTGTTGGTCTTAAGGGTGAAGGCAGCTCAAATCTCTGCAGTCTGATGTTAAAGAGAACATCCAAATTGATTTTTAAACCATAAACATTGGTATCAAGAAGTGCAGAGATCTCCTAGGAAGACAGAAATCAAGGAATGAGATCCTTGCACCAGATGGGAGTATGTACAAGAGTTAGAAAATGTTACGATGGAGGGAAGAAGGGATAGCATTAAGAGAAAAAGAAATGAATTATCTCTAACCTCCACTACCAAAACATCCTCAGTGCTCTAACCAACAAAAAGTGAAAATTATCAACTTAGGTGGTTAGTTGACTGTTTGAAATTTAAATTTGGGACCAGCAGATGGCATAACGGTTATGTCGCTGAACTCCCACATAATTGACTGCAGTTCAAGTTCCAGACCCAGTGGCTTAAAACTCACACGAGACACATGTGCATGTATGCCCAAGATCCCGAGGTAAGAATGGAGGAGGAGGGATTGCAGCATGGCCATCCTCCAAGCCAGGTGATTTCTCACTTTCTGTCTCTCTGTCTCTCTCTGTTTCCCTGGCAAACGCACATGTCCTATAGCAAAAATCCCTTGAAAGAAAGAAAAAAAGAAAGAAGAAAGAAAGAAAGAAAGAAAAAAAGAAAGAAAGAAAGAAAGAAAGAAAGAAAGAAAGAAAGAAAGAAAGAAAGAAGAAAGAAAGGAAGGAAGAAATTCAAATTCATCCTTTCGCCATTGCTCATGGAGTCTTCATATGTGTGAGTATGTGGGTATGTCAGTACATAAAGATCTTCATATTTTGGTCTTATCGATCTCACTGCCCTGTATTACTCTCCCTGCCCTCCTCCTTTCTATTCTATTTCCTCTTTGCCTTGAAATTTGCTCTTCTCCCTACTCGTTATAGCCTTCCCCCAATTTCATCTAGTTAACTAACAGCTTCTCTGTCAAATGGCTCAAGTGTCACCTCCACTAGGAAGTCTTTTTGGATTCCTCAGTTTGGTTTAAAATTTTTCCTCTCTGCTTCCCTAGCAACCCATGCTGATGCTATGACAGTGTCTCTCACACCATGAATTATCGGCCCATGAGCTCTTTGAGAGCAGGAGTAAGGCCCTATTATCTTTGTATATCCAACGTCATTCCTTTCAAATGTTAGTCTTGTTGAGTGGTTGAATAAATAAACATAGAAGCCAATGACTTCTGTGGTTTTACATTCTGACGACGAGAATTGGAGAAGGAACAGCCACTACTGAAAGTAGTTTAAACGAATGAGAACTGTGACTGTAATCCTACTAAGTGACCAGCATGGCTTGATCTAACATTATTTCAAAACAGAATATCTAATAATTTATCAATGCAGTCAATAGTTAAGTGGTATCAAGATAGTCAGTGAACTGAAGATCTGAGTTCTAGTCCTTATTTTGTCACTGATGTCACTCTACAATTATTTTCACTGTTGCCTTGGATGAGCCACCTCATCTTTCTGGCATTTTCCAGTATAACACAGTGGAGTCAAACTATAACCTCTTTGGTAGTATCCTTGAAAGTTCAAGTCATGGTCCATTAGAGGGTTAAGGAATCAACTTAATGGATCAAAACACAAATTAAAATATGAAGTGGAATAAAGAACAATAATATGAAATAGAATCGAATGTAAGTTCAGATGAAACATGTATGTGCTGGGGGAAGGGTCATATGTAAATATTTTTCTTATTGTGCATCATGATAAAAAGGGATTGAAAACCCTTCTCTTCAGATCCCTTCCAGCTCTGAAATTCAAGATGTGTAGACTATTTCCAACTTTTCTTTGTAACTCTGATGATGGGAATGAACAGCAAAATTTAATTTTTAAGGAGGAATTACTCATGCCAAAAGCCAGCGGCTTCAGATTGTGCTGACAAGGTAGTTATCCTGTGGTTCTCACTTTACGAAATTGTTCATGATAGTGCTATGACAGGTTACATATTTCTATGTAACACAGCGTCTAGCTTCATATTTCATGCTGAGAGATGGTGGTTATGGGGGAAGCCCTTTAGGGCCTTCAGCGTCACTTCCCCCTGGCCACTGTTCATGTAGCACATCTGCCAAAAGATGGAGGGAGGAAGAGGAGGAAAAGCTAACACTTCCTTCTCTCTAATTATGCTATAAATAAGTCATGTTTACCTCCCTGGTGCATACAAGTCCACCATTGCCAGTCCTATTGCTGTGTGTTAAACACTACTGCTCCTAAAGACCCTGATTATTGCACACTGATAGTGTAACACACCAGAGGAAGCTCTCAAGTCAGGTGTTAGAGCCTAGAATTTTGTTAAGGTGCTGACGACCCAAGTTCAAGCCCCAGTTCTGATAGTTATGATCTGGTTGCCTTTCAATGAGTGTCTTTTGAACATCTACTAAGTTAACCTCCTAAGTCTGTCTATTTTCCTTCTTTAATCTAAAGAGATTTTCTGAGGTTCTTTCCATATGCTTATGTGCTGAGATCCCATTGCACTAAGGTCTTTTCCATTTTTTTTTTATACTTTTCCTCAGAATAACTCTGTGACATGTATTTTGTTTCAGATGTGTGAATTAACTGGCAGATAACAGGTCACATGACTAGAAACAGCCCAGGTCTCTTTGTCTCTGAGGTATCTGCTCTTGCCACTACATTTGTGGTTTTTAAACACTGGTCTCAGCCTACTTGGGGGCAGCTGCCCTAGCCTCACTCAGGCTTACTGAACCAGAACTCGAGAAGATGTAAGGCATCCCAGATGATTCTGGCTAGTCCCAAAGTTCGAAGACCACTGCATTAAGCAAAGACAGCCTGTGTTTCAACAGCCTGTGATGAAATACATCTGACACATATCAGGATGAGGAGATGAGGTGGCTTTTCCAAATGGCTATAGCAGCTCCTAACAATTACTTTGCCTTTTTTTAACAGCCAGGCATTATGCTAGGCTCCCTGTGCAAACTTTTTTTGAATCACAATAACATCATGTATTTCTATACTCAACATATATTCAAGAAGTCTGAGCTTGGGGAACTTGCTGAGGTAATGCAGTTAGGAAATGGTAGCGCCTGAATGCAGGTGACACAGTTCCACAGTTCCACCGTCCTTACTAGGAAAGACTGCTCCACGCTGTCTCTCGGGGCAATAGCAGAAGACAATGCAGGACAAGAGGACAAGGAAGAGAAGACTGTATACAAACAAGAAATGGGACTGTGCAGGAAGCCGGGGACATGGAATACGAATATCCTTTAGTCCAGTATTTTTAAACAATAACCTTAGCAAGAGAGTTAGAGAAATCCAGGCTCATTATGTAGCATTTGTTATGATGTGAAATGAGGGGCATAACATTTAAACTTTAAACTTTTGGTTAAAAGAGATTACTTTGGGGACCAGCAGTTGGCATAGTGGTTACGTCACTGGACTCCCATGTAGTCAGCTGTGGTTTGAGTCCCAGACTCAGCGGCTTAAAATTCACGCTGGGCATGTATACGTGTGTGCCCAAAAACCAGAGAGGAGAATGGAGGAGAAATGGCCATCCCCCCTGGGGGAGTGATCTCTCTCTTTTTTGTCTCTCTGTCTCTCTGGCAAGCACATGCACCCTATAGCAAAAATCTCTTTAAAGAAAAAAAAAAAAAAAAAAAAAACCACACGGGAGACACGTACTAGTCCCTGGAATCATGGAAATGGTCAGTAGCATACCTGTCCAAGATATTTGATCTAGTAGCCACTTAATGGCTGGGTTTTGTGG
>NW_006159559.1:2845458-2855730 GCF_000334495.1 Tupaia belangeri chinensis | reverse complement strand
ATAGGGGTGAAGGTGTAGGACTCTCACGTGGCCAACCACAGTTCCAGTCCTGGACCTGGCAGCTTGAAACTCACATCAGGTGCGAGTTCATGCAAAAATTCTGAGAGGAAAATAGAGGAGAAAGGATTGCACTGTGGCCATCCCCCCAGGGGGTGATTTCTCACTTTCTCTCTCTCTCAGTCTCTATCTCTGGCAAGCACATGCACCCTATAACAAAAATCTTTTTAAAAAAAAAAAAAAAAAAAAGAAAGAGATGACTGTCATCAAGGAAAAAGGCAGGATTTCGAGTACGGGGATGGGCTAAAACCAGCTGTGTCACCATGGAAACAATCCAGACTTTTACGGAGCTTCTGTGACATGACAGGTAAGGAGCTGGATACATTCACTAGGTGACCTCTCACTTTAGCTCCCTTGGTACTGTCGATTTGTTTTTGTTTTTTGTTTCATTTTGTTTTGCAAAAAGAGGTATAATAATACCTATTTTATAGAGTAGGCAAAAGTATCAAATCATATTACATATTTGAAAGTGGCTTGTGAGCCCTCACACAATTGACAGATGTTTGGGGCCATTATTATATATACGTAATTTCTTATCACCTGCACTGGCTGGCTGAATACCCAGTGTCCCCCCGCATTGCCTAGGCCTAGGTGAAGAAGCTAAGTATGGGCAGCACAGCCATTGAGACTGCGGATGGACTAGCTAGAGACTGGATAGCAATGTCTTATTTTGTATGTGGCTCTTCTCAACTTGAAAGTGCCTTTTTTACTATTGTGAGTGAAAAATTGCAAGACACAGAGGTTAAATGCCCCAAATCATATGCCTCTTGAAATGTGGAACAAAAATCAGAACAGCAATTCTTTTGATGCAAAGACTGGCTCCAAGTGAATGTGAAACTTTTAGTGAAACACAAAAGAAAGGCCAATGTCCTATTTTTATACCATTTATCTTCATTTCTGATCAGCACATGTGTGGTGTCTCTCAACATTTAAGTTTAGGATGGTTGGAAACCAGAAAGTCGTCTACTCCTACTGATACAATTCTTTATCCATAAATGCATTAATGTAAGAAATATTTCCTATGATCTATTCATCAACCTAATTTTTACCTCAAGCTTCTACCTAAATAGGCATCGGCTTCCCTTTACACATTCCTGGGGCTCTTCTTCCCTTTCTCCAGAGCTGTGTCAGAATTTGGGAAGAACTGAGACCAGCCATTAGCGTAATGGCTATGTCGCTGGACTCCCATGTAGTCAATCGTGGTTTGTGTCCTGGACCTGGTGGCTTAAAACTCATGCCGGGCGTGTGTGCATGCATGCCCAAGATCCTGAGAGGAGAATAGAGGAGAAGGGATTGTGGCCTGGCCATCCTCCCTGAGGAGTGATTTCTTGCCTTCTGTCTCTCTGTCTCTCTCTGTCTGTCTGGCGAGCGCACATGCCCTATAGCAAAAACCTCTAAAGGGAAAAAAAAAAAGAATTTGGGAAGAACTGAGTGATAAAAATGATGATCGAATCTCCACCTGGTGGTCTTTGACATACTCCCCGTGTGTCTTACTCACACTTAGGCTGCTACAACAAAATACTGGCTGACTTAAACAGCAGAAACTTATTTTTCACAGTTCTGAGAAGCCCAAGATCTTGATCTCTTATTGAGTCTTCCTCCCAGGTCCACTAGACTTCTGCTTCCCACTGAGAACCTGTCCACTTCCATGTATGTGACTCTTAGAAAACAAAACTCAGAAGGGCCTACAGACGCTTCTGCTTCCTGACAGATTTGGTTCCGATGAGGGCCCACTTTATGAACTGCAGAAGGCTGTCCTCTCAGTGTGGGTCTCCGTAGCCTTTGCTCGGTGCCTATGTACACATGGAGAGAGAGCGCTGATGTCTCTTGCTCCTCTTATAAGGGCACTAATTTCATTCCGAGGGACTCACTCTCATAATCTAAATCTAATTATCTTCCAAAGGCTCCCACTTCCCAATACCATCAGCTGGGTTCAAGGCTTCAATATAGGAATTTTAGGAGAAAACAAACATCTAGTTCATGTTTCTGAGGCAGCCCCACAATGGGGCAGCCCAATGATTCCGCATCTGTTGTGTTTATCACCCAAGCTGGGCACTCAGGGCCCAAGGACGTCTCCTTACGAGCGTCCACAGCACAGCATCCCCCTAAGGCTTTGCGTCCCCTCAGAACAGAGTCCCCCAGATCTCATACAAATTCTAGCAGAGACTCTCAGTGTGCTCTCTCCTCCTGGGTAGAGAAATAACCCTCCCAGGTCCGCCAGACCTCCCTCTCTCCCTGAGAACCTGTCTTCTTCCATGGGTGCGAATTTGGAAAACAAAATCCAGAAGGGTCTACAGACTCTTTCGCTTCCCATTTCTGCCCAGTGCTGCCCCTGAGACAATAGAACAATAATGGCTAGAAAAGGCAGGAAGGGGGAACAGAAAACGCTTGTGGAGAGGAAACCCAGCCAAACGGATGAGACCGTCATCCCACACGAAGCGTGCGGACTACTTTCTCAGCACTCGGCCTGGCAGGTGTGGCTTCCCTCCTCTTGCTGTCTCCAGCCAGGGCTTAGAAACTGGGGCCAAAAGCCCAGGTCATTAGAGCTCAGGCCTGAAGTTCAGGCCTGAGCTCTAATGACTTAATGCCCCGAACTCATCTTCTGTCATAGAAAGCACAGTAATGTCACTAAAGGCATCCAGTCAAAATTCGCTTTTCAGGAGTCATTAAAGTAGAATTATCTGACAGATGCGAGTTCCAAAGTCCATCCAAGCATTGTTTTTTTTTCTTTTTGAGAGGTTTTTGCTATGGGGTGCATGTGTTTGCCAGAAAGACAGAAAGAGACAGACAGAAAGTAAGAAATCACACCCACCCCCCCCTCCCCAGAGAGATGGCCACGCCGCAATCCCTTCTCCTCCATTCTCCTCTTGGGATCTTGGGCATGCAGGCACCCAGGTATGTACCCAGCATGAGTTTAAGCCACCAGGTCCAGGACTTGAACCACGGTTGACTGCATGGGAGTCCAGCAACATAGCCATTACGCTAACTGCCTTATCCAAGTGTTGTTTCTAAGGTTTACACAAAAGCCTTATCTCTAGAGTACAAATATTGTCAGAGGTTGAGAAAAGCATATAACTTGTCTATATCATGTCTACAAAATGTCTCCAGAAACTGTGGACCATGACATATAATATAATATAATATAATATAATATAATATAAATTATAGTATTAAAAATGAGTCTCTTTCTGGGACCAGCAGTTGGTGTAATGGCTATGTCGCTGGACTCCCATGTAGTTGACCGTGGTTTGAAAGCAGCTGTGAGGATCCCTCTGTGGAGCTGGTTAACCCCCAAAACAAGCAACACTCTGTTTAGATTACAACTAATAAAAGACTCAACCAGGCTGCCATTTTTTGAATCAGAGATGAAAAGATCTGCAGCTCAAAAAAAGGGGGAAACTTTTGAAGGGCATCTCTCTTCATTCTTATTCCAGCATCAAAACCCACATCAAAAATCTAATTGAAGCAGGCTTTTGTGCCTATGATGTCTGAACTAGATAAGTTATGAACAAATGCAGGAAAGAGCTGCACTGAAGTGAAATAGACTCTTTTTATCCTTTTTTTTTGGAGAGGTTTTTGCTACAGGGCGTGTGCGCTCACGAGAAAGACGAGAAAGATGAGAGACAGAGAGACAGAAAGCGAGAAATCACCTCCCCAGGGGGGATGACCCTTCTCCTCCATTCTCCTCTCAGGATCTTGAGCATGCATGCACACATGCCCAGCGTGTTCTAAGCCATGGGGTCTGGGATTCACAAAGACTGGCCTTCCCCAGCAGGGAAAGCTTGAGGAACCCTGGACAGAGCATCTTTCTACAACTCAGCAATCAGATGTCTCTCAGTATTGTCGCAGATCCCAGTGTAGCTTGGAGGGACACAGATGCATGTGACTCAGACTGGCCACTGCCTGCTGAATTCATAGAATCAATATTCTCTACAGATTTCCCACTCAACGGCAAGTTCTCTTTTTGTGCCGTTGGTAGATTGCTGAAGGATTTTTGTAGTAAATATTAAGTAATATAAACCGAACAAAGTGGGCTTTTTTGAAACTAAGCAGGTTTTTGAGCTGCTGCTTTTTGCTTTTAGTCGACTTGAGCTCAGGAAATGGAAATTGATTTTATCCTAAGCAGAGCTTAATTAGAGAGAAAGTTTGTTGCCAAAACATCCTAAGCTTCATTTCAAAGTCAAATCAAAATGATTTTTGTATTACTCACTGGTTTGGATTACATAGATGTTCCATGCCTATATTCCAGCAGCGCCATAACAGGAAGTAGGTCATAATAACTACCCTTATCATTGGAACTTGACTTAATTTTCTTACCTGCTTATTATCAGGTCCCTGAAAATTGGAAGTTTTCAGTAAAGGTGGGGGTGATGCAGGGATAAAAATCATCATGAGAAATGCTGTCAGAAATCACTGTAGCTGTAATTAGAGAACAGAATTTAATAGACTACACATCCCAGTTCTGTCCCATGGATGATGAAGTTACAAAATCCTTTCTTGTCTAACACCATGGACTTGCAATTATAGCCAGCATTTATTGACTCATTCCCAAGCAAGATAGTTTATAGACAATTAATCTTCACAGAAAACCAGCAAGAGTAGCGTAATGATTCATATTTTACAGATGAAGAAACTAAGGCTTAGTGGTTAAGAGATCCAACCAAGGTTATACAGTTATTAAGTGACTGAACTGTTACCAAAATCTGAATTTGCAATTTGGAATCTTGGCTGAATATTTTCTTTCTTTCTTTTTCTTTTCTTTTTTTTTTTTTTTTTTGAGAGATTTTTGCTATAGGGCGCTTGCGCTCGCCAGACAGAGAGAGACATAGAGACAGAAAGCGAGAAATCACACCCCCCCAGGAGGGATGGTCACGCCGCAATCCCTTCTCCTCTATTCTCCTCTCGGGATCTTTGGGCACGTACGCACACGCACCCGGCGTGAGTTTAAGCCACCGGGTCCGGGACACGAACCGTGGTCGACTACGCGGGAGTCCAGCGACATAGCCATTACACTAACTGCTGGTTCCCCTTGGCTGAATATTTTCAAACTGGAGACTCAAATATATACATTAGTTAAATTAAAGCCAGTTGATTCAGCAAGTTCATTAATTAAAACAATAGGAAAACTGTCAGTTCATAATGAAAATAGTAACACTTGTCAGTTGTTGGGTGCCTTCTATGTGTCAGAAATATTTCCAGGCATCTCACATACCTTATTTCATTTAACCCACACAATAGTCTTGGGTATTGTCCTACTTTATAGATGAGGACAATGAAACTCGGAGGGGTTACCTAGCACCCTCTTAGGGAACAGCTTGGAAAACTTGGGGACCCAAATATGAAGATTAAGCTGTGGGTCCAAGTCAAGATTAAAGCTGGGATATAAAATCATAGAATTTTAGAGCTGAAATGGACAGTAAAGGTGACCTAGTGTAACTCTCTCCAACTTTTATATGTAGGAAACGGCTTTAGAACCTTACTGCCCCATAGTCATAAATCCAAGACTGGAATATAGGCTTGAATCATTTAATCAGTTTTGACTTCAAAGCCTACTAGCTTCCATGCATGGCCAGGTCTCCTATCTCCCAGACCCAGGGCTTTTTCTGTCAGTCATTCTACAGAAGGCAGAATATGGACAGGGTCTGTGCAGCTGGGACATGATATTAAAGTCTGACCACAATTAGTAAGAAAAATGCTCAGCCTGCCCTGAAGCCAGAAGGGAGGAGCCAGAGCTGAAGTGACAAGTATAACTCGATATTATACATGAATGTCAACAATGCCATTCTGAGTCACTTCTGGAGAGAATTGTCTTGCACAAAATGAAGTCTAAGCCTTTTTGATGCAACTGACATAGAATTTCATGATGATTTACTTTAATGCAGTTAATAAGAATGAGAAGCATCTGCTGCTACAACAGAGGGTTGTGTTCATCATGCTCATGACTTAAGAGCTGCTGTGGGCATTTGTGATGACAAGGGCAGATCCATTTGTGCATAAGGTAGGCACAAGGTACAGCTACCCCACTGCTTTCCAGGGCAAGAGACCTTCTGTTTCTCTAATTTGAAAGCATGAGCTCCTGAAGCATTTCATTTGTAAGACTCTTTTGGCTCTAACTATTTGCACATAATTTAAGAAATGTATATTCAGTGAGAAAATATATGACTAAGAAAAATGACCTCAATAAGTTAAGAGGCTATCCAAAATCATGTAACTAAGTAATGGCAATCTTGGACTTGAAGTCTCTACCTAATTTCCATTTTGTTCTCCCAATTTGCCTCTTTGGAGTCTTTCATCACAATCAGAAATGATAGTAACATTGTGCCTCTCCTTACTCCAAATAAGAATGTTGGTAAATATCTTGCCAGCATCTTGACTTACATTTTCTTTGAAGAAGGAAATGTGAAGTCAGTGGATGGAAAAGCAGTCATTATCTCAAGCAGCAAATCTCTAAAACTGTAACAGGTGGAATAATGACATTTCCAAAGTTTCCTAACTGAACGTTGGAAATGTGCCTTACATGTGCAGAAATGCAATAACAATTCTATTTGCTGACATACACGAGAAGTGAGACCTGAGTGATCTGTCCACATCAGTCAGATAAATGGATCAGCTTTTAACCAGCCTCTTCAAACTCTGTGTCCATGAGCATATTTACTGCATTAGTGGAAAATAAGACTGTCTTTAAATAATAAGCCAGCCAGGCTGAGACAGTGTTTTGGATTCCTGACAGCTAATGGGAATATAGCTATATGACTTCTTGGATCAATATGGCTATTGGATCAACTGTGTATGAATGAACCATTAATAACTGCCATAGAGCAAGGATTACACCAACTCAGACAGTTCTGTTGACTTAATCATACTATGGGGCTGGGAATGAATGAGGCCAGACAAACACATAAGGAGAGGGAAGATGAAGGAATCACACTCCTCTCATAGGAAAGGTACTCTTTAGTTGGGGAGAGGGCAGGGCAGGAAGCATGTACCTGGCTCTGGAAAAACAGGGTACATTCTTGAATCTAAGCCAGGATCAGACACGGTCATTTCTTCTCTTCTAGTCAGACTCGTCTGGATGTGTCTGAGTAATGTCATTATTGGCACAGATTTTTCTGCCAAGGAAGTGCATGCTTCCTGCTCTTTACGTACATTTTGCCTCCATAAAACTTTCATTCTGTGGCCAGGGCTACCTAATTACTTTGACTATCAGCACACCATCGTAAAAATACCTATCCCAATGTCCAATGTTGTGAATAGAAAAAGAGCTTGTCACACAAAGGAAAATCTATTGCATTCCATTGAGGAAGCACCTCTAGAATCAATAGTCAATATGTGTTTAGTGTAAATGATCCCCACCCTTCCTGGTTCCAGCCCTGGTAATAAGCAGAGTGTTAAGACCATGACAGGCTACACCCTCAGCCTCCCCAGCAATTTTGCTGAGTGTGGAAGGATTAGTCTTGCCACATTCTTAGCATAGGGCTCTCCATTGCAGCGTTCTCTAAGGCAGTGTACCCAGACCCTGCCGTGCCTGAAACGGTCACCTACATTTTCCGTCACCTTCACGACTCAAGTGCATCATTTCCAACAGTGCCATAAATAAACTAAATCACAATTGGTGGTGGTGGGAATGGGAGGAAGAACAGGACATCTGCAGTTTCAACAAGCACTCCCCATACTTCTGATCTATAGCCAGTATGAAAAGTTAGCTTCCTAAATGAACTCTGACACACACACACACACACACACACACACACTCAATTTTTTATGTCAGACTTTTCCCTCTAAATAACTGCTGAGACATCCTAGGAATTAGTATAAAACTGTTGTCATAATGGCCCATGTTATTACCTGCTGTTTACGTTGTAATCTTTCTAGAGAAAGCTAGGATCCTACTACTTCTTTTTTTAAATTTAACTTTATTTATTTATTTTCATTTGCCCAGAGAGGGACAGAGCAAGAGAGCAAGAGCGAGAGCAAGAAAGAGAGCAGGAAAGTGAGAAAACAAGCTGCCAGGTCCGGGACTTGAACCATTGTTGGTCATGTGCGAGTCCAGCACCCTTTACCACCATGCCACCTGCCGGCCCCAGGATCCTACTACTTGTTGGAACAGTTACCATGCACCAGGCCCTTTTGGCAATACAGTGGGTTAAACATGTTTACTGTCTACAGGAAACTAACAGTAAGACTGGACGGTGGGAAAAGAAGATGACTGTAAGTGCGTATTTGGTTAGTAACCTAGAGACTGAAAGAGCCAAAGGTGTGGAAGGCAGGTCCCGGTATATCGTGGTCGAGGTGCTGATGGTCACTGTCCTCTCAGCGGGCTGGGGAGGCCTCACTTGCTACTTCTCATCCTCGTGGTTGAAGAAATGCCCACGCATGTAGTGCATCCGAACGAAGTGCATTGTCCCCATTGAATTAGGACAGGGCAGTGGGGAAGGAGAGAACGGAAGAAAAAATGGAAATATCTGGCAAGGCCATAGACCCGTGAGGTAACTACTCAGTAGGATTGTGGGCCCAGGTGGTGAGGATAGAGGTAAGAGCCATTTTTATTTCAAATAGGAAGAGAATTCCACCCTCTGCCTGGTAAACGGAAGCTCAGAATGTGCGGTCTGTCCTACCGAGCATTTCGAGGTTAGTATTCTAATACTCTGCTTTTCATCCCTGGATCTGCCCATCGGACTGCTGGTTTTCTTATTCATTTATGCTCTATTGCAAGGCTAGAGTTCCACTGCTGTGGTTTTGAAACTACAGGAATCGGTCAGGGATAATAAGTTCTACATGGCGGAAAATTATAAGACCACCTGAACCAAACCACATCAGTCAACCGAGAGCACGAGTCTGGGAGCGAACAAGCCTGTGCACAAAAGGCTGTGTTGCGAAACGAGATTATTCACATTCTTACAAAGCCAGAGCTGGGAGAAAGAGGCTAGGATTCTGTGTCAGCAGTGAGGTCCCTTCTAAAGGTCTGAAGGATTCTAAAAACGTACTGGGAGGAGTGTTTGTTTCTATTTTAATAAAGAAGCAAAATGTGCTTTCCTATCAAACAACCAGGAAAAAAATATTTACGTCTACCTCAAAACAGGTGCCTAATGTTTGATTCTGAGAAGTATGACTGTCCAAAGCTGAAATAGTTTTCTCGGAAAAAAAAAAAAAAAGAATGCATTAATAGGTAACAGCATTACTCGGACAGCGTATATCATGAACTGAATTTTTCATCCAGATTTAAAGTGTAAATGAATATTTAGAAAGTTATGAATTTATATATACTTAACTGTAAAAGGAAATGGTACTAAGCTTAAATGACAAAAGTATAGTACCAAGTAAAAAACAGGAGGAATGTGGGGTTTTGGGGACCTTTTAGGTTTTTTGTCATTGGACAAAGGCACTTGCCAGAGAGAGAGAGATAGAGAGAAAGTGAAAAATCACCCTCAGGGTGGATGGTCATGCTACAATCTTTTCCCTTCCATTTTCTTCTCAGATTTTGGGCACACCTATTTTCAAACAGCAGGGTCAGGACTTTGAACCATGGCTGACCATGTGGGAGTTCAATACCTTAATCAATATGCCACCTGCTGTCCCCCCCCCCCAAGCACTGTCATGTCTGAGAGCCTTTATATTTCCCTCTCTTCTTCAAGACAGGTGGCAAGGTCACCCCCGGAGAGTGAGCAAGGTGGTAGGAGTGGAGGTGAAGTCAGTGGCTGTGGACTGCCACAGTGAAGTGTCATGAGATTGAGGAGAGTGGAGAAATCTTGGAGGATTATTTTGGAGAATGGGGGAATAAACTGACCAGAGGAACATAGTATACGTGTCGGTCTTAAGGGCTCATTTAAGGGTTTATCTTGTTTGCTACTGTAGTCTTAAATTGTTCACAAATTGTTAGATGTGTCTTAGATTTATTCTTACCTCCAAGAATATTGTGAAATTCTTCTGATTTCTCTCAATGTTTAGGATAGTGTTGAGATACATTGAAGAAACATTTTAGGAATCACTAACTAGCGTATTCAGTTCATCAGAATACCTGAGTTCCCAACACTTTAGATAAAGAACGTTTACTATGGCATGCTTGTAAAAACACAGATAAACTATCGATATTATAATTAAGTTGACAATTAAATATACAGGAAGAAATAACTGAAGTAAAAATTTCCATCAAGACTTTATTTCCAGATGAAATTTGCTTCCTGGTGACTAACTCTGCCACAATGTCTACAGCCACTT
>NW_006159559.1:2810907-2845434 GCF_000334495.1 Tupaia belangeri chinensis | reverse complement strand
AGGAATAACTTCTCTTTTGAATGTGTTTAATCGAACTGACAGGAATAACAACACATTTTCAAAGTTTTCTTTGTAAAACTCACATTTTGACTCTCATATGTTGAATTCCATGTACCAGCAGTTAATGGATAACAAAAAACTGCTTATTCAGCTGCTTGAATTCCCATGCCACAGATTTCATATTACACTTACAATTTAAATCAAAGGATCCATTGAATTAATTCCTTACATTTAAAAACTTACTATGGGGCCAGCAGGTGGCGTGGAGGATAAGGACGCTAGATTCCCACATGGCCGACTATGGTTTGAGTACCAGACCTGGTGGCTTGCTTTCTCACTTTCCTTCTCTCTCTCTCTGCCTCTCTTTTAATCAAATTAAATAATAATAATAATAATAATAACAAATGGAATTAAATAAATGATAATTCTTTTTAAAAACTTACTATAAATATTAGAGGTTTACCACAACTTTGAAAATTCAAGGTGGTTTTGGATAATACTCTGTGAAGAAAATTATGGCCTTCCTAGTATTTGTCTAAATAGTTTCTGATGCAACTTCAAGGTCAGGGAATGGAAATTAAACCATAGTGGCACTAGATTGTAAAGGTATTTGTTTATATGATTGATGGTTCAGCAAGTTATTCTTTTTTTTTTTGGACAGGTTTTTGCTATAGGGCGCGTGTGCTCGCCAGACAGACAGAGAGAGACAGAGAGACAGAAAGCAGGAAATCACCCCCCAGGGGGGATGGCCAAACCACAATCCCTTCTCTTCCATTCTCCTCTTGGGATCTTGGGCATGCATGCACATGCGCCCTGCGCGAGTTTAAGCCACGGGGACCAGGACTCGAACTGCAGCTGACTACGTGGGAGTCCAGCGACACAGCCATTACACTAACTGCTGGTCCCCAGCAAGTTATTCTTATCTCACAGTTGGGTGGATTGTCTGGATGATATTTCTGTTGATCTCCCTTAGGATCACTCATACGACTGTACCCCTGTGGCAGATT
Source organism: Tupaia belangeri chinensis (assembly GCF_000334495.1). Lineage (NCBI taxonomy): Eukaryota > Metazoa > Chordata > Mammalia > Scandentia > Tupaiidae > Tupaia > Tupaia belangeri. The sequence continues at coordinate 2,844,427 of NW_006159559.1, read as the reverse complement.
GCTTGGGAGCTGGGCTTATTTGGCGCTGTCAGCTATGGCACAATGATCTTAAAACATGTGGCCACTCCAAACAGTAAGCTTAGGCTTTCTTTTTTCTTTTTTTGGAGAGGTTTTTGCTATAGGGCACGTGCGCTCGCCATACATAGAGAGACAGAAAGTGAGAAATCACCCCCCAGGGGAGATGGCCACACCACAATCCTTTCTCCTCCATTCTCCTCTCAGGATCTTGGGCACACACGCACAAGTGCCTAGCATGAGTTTTAAGCTACCGGGTCTGGGACTCAAACCGTGGTCGATTACAACATAGCCATTATGCTAACTGCTGGTCCCAGCTTGGGCTTTCTTACAGCATAGTGGTCTCAAAGCAGGTTTCTTAGAGGGAACATAACAAAAATGTGAAAGCGGAGTTTTCACAACTTTGACACTGAAGCTATAACACCTACGTTACTTCTCCCACATCTTACTGGTTGAAGCCAGCCCAGATTTGAAGAGAGAGAAAATAGACTCCACTTCTTAAGGAGTGCAGTGGCAAATTCGTATTGTAAAAGGCTTGTGGGATGAGGGATTCTGATGCAGCCATTTTTGGAAATCAACTACTATACTCCACCTCCTAAATAAAATAATTCACAGTCCTCCCACATGCTAACTACACTAATTGCCACCTCCCTCCACGTCTCATTCTATTATGGCATTTGCTCAAAGTGTGTCTGTCCTCCACCTAGAAACCTGTGATCTAAAAAGACGAGTTACCTGCTCCCTGCACACTCAACACACGACGATGAGGTAAGGGCAGGAAAGTTGCTGCAGACGAATAATTGTACAACCGCACCAGCAGGGCCCTGAAAGCAGTCGCTGTGGAAAACACGAGGCCGTACTGCCCTCAAGAAGATGAATTGGAAGAGGACATGTTTTGAGGGCAGCAGGGTTTTTTTAATCCTTTTAAAAACTATGATAATTTGGGATTAAAACTATTTGAAGTCTTAAAAAAAAAAAAAAGATGAATTGGGAGTCATCTAAGTCTTCAGCAAGAGAAGATCGACACCTACCATCATTTCCCGAGTATTCACTAGAGCCAGGTACCGTTCTGAGCTTCGTATACATACTTTTTCATTTAACTTTCACCAGAAACTAGAGAAGAAAAGCACCTGTTTAGCAACTGAGGAAACCCCAGGCTAAGACATGATAAACGAGATGACTCACCTGAACTACATGGCTACAGTATTTGGAGGTGGGAAAGTTAGAGGTAGCTTTGAATTTTCTAACTTGGTTATTAAGTAGAATAAGGAAGCAGAACATATCATAGGATGTGCAAAAGTCAAATTAATCTTCGCACACGTGGGTTGTCGGTTTCCTGTGGGACATCTATAGAGAAGAGCGGAGGGGTGGGAAAACAGACTTAGGAATGATTGGCATTCAGAGGACCAGAACAGTAGCTTTTCTAGAGAAATTGAGAAACAGTCTGGAGAGTAAATTCTGGCAATACCCCAAGCCTGCCCAATCCTAGCTTGTCATGATTCAAAATTGCATACCCAGGATCTGGCATTTCTATAATAGTAGGTCATCAGAAATTCATGACGATTTTTTATGTTTTTCTATGCAAAAATGTGTCATGCCTTTCCCAATGACCCAATAATATATTATGTTTTGACCATAGGTAAATGAGATCGTTCAGGGCTGGTTTTTCTGTCAGTAGTAATACCACAATTCTTATCCCAGTTACTGTGACTTTGCATAAGAAAACTATTTCTATAAGTGATATGGATTTAGAATATTCTCACCTCTGTACTAGGGAGAGGGTATTCTTAGCACACTAGTAAATTTGAGAAAAATTGAATTTGTTTTTGGTTAACAGAAAGTCCTTATAGACAACAGGTCTTGTTTTTAACCTACTTTTGGTTTAACTGTAAGTCAATTGCAACTGAAGCATACATTGGGTTGTTAGGAAAGCCATGGCATATTTTCTATGTTTTTTAATGCAAAAAATGCATCATGACTTTCTGCATGACCCAATGAATACATCAACTGTTGTGACACTGATTCATTATAAATTAAATAAAAACAATAGCCTCTCAAGGATTAAAACTCAGGGCCAACTGGCCCTTGATCTACTGGTTAAGTGAACCAGATTCCACATGACTTGACTGCACTTTGAATCCCGGTCCCAGTAGCTTAAAAAACACACCAGATGCTTGTGTATGGGAGCCCCAAACCCCAACAAAATGAAGAAACGGAGAAAGGATCACAGGGACCGACCAGTCCCATGGGGAGGGAGGTTCTCTCTCTCTTTCTCTCCCTGGTGTACACATGTACCCTCAGGCCAAAAAATAAAAAGACAAACCAGGGCCACTGTAGTACTTCATATATTTCTTAACATCATCAAGGGAAATTGTGTCCTAGAGAGCTTCTCTGAGGTAGATATAGAAAGAACACTGTGGTCAAGTGATGGTGTGGTGGAAACACAACCGAACTCACGTGCGAAAGGTGTCGGTTTCTGTCCCAGACGTCCTTGGGCATGTGGGGTGTGTGCATACATGTCCATGATCTGGGCTGGCTAAGGACCTGGGCTGGATTGCAGCTTGCAGACCCTGTTGGGGGTACCTATCTCCCTCCCTCTCTCTTTTGTGGAAGAAATAAATTTTAAAAAATTGAAGAATAATAGAGAAGGGACACTTGTGCAATGTTTCTTTCCGAGTTAGAGTCACCCGTTTAAAAAAAATCATGAAAGTAACTGTTTTCACTTTTAGGTCCATAATAATATTTAGCTGGTTACTAGGTTATATAACACTTTGGTGTAGGCTAAACAAGAACACAGATGGTACAATGTTTCCATGGTAACAGCACTTCAGCGTGTTTTCTGCCTGTCAGTTTTTTTCAACATCATATTCCTGCTAAAGCAGAGGCTTGCTCGCTCACTCTCTCTCTCTCTCTCACTCTCACTCTCGCTCTCGCTCTCCCCTCCCTTCCTCCGTTTCCCCATTTCTTTCTCTTTCACTGCCTCTCCCCTTTATAGTCCTCCCAACCACTCTCTCAGCAGACTTAAAAAGAACAAAGACATTTCAGATAACTTTCTTCTGGATTTTTTAATCTCTAAATTATTTATACCTTAAATACGAGTCTGAGCTATGTTTCCATCATAAAACTGCATGTCTTACTTGTCTCTTTTAAATGGGAGATATGGAGCCATTTTAAGGTCAAAAGTTATACAAGGAAGACCATCTTGCTTAACCTTTGAGTTAGGCAGGATCACGTAAGTCCGGTGGATAGGCATCGGCCCTGAAGGGTCCCTGGGGCCCTTTGGGTAAATCTAATTTCCAGCCACTCTCTTTCGAAGGGCCTATGCTTAGGCACATTAATTACACCTCTGGGCCGTATATTCCAATTTGCCCCTCAGTAAATTGCTACACAAGCTAGCCGACAAGCACATTTTGGGTTTCTGCCCTTCAACAATCAGATCCTCTCTAGGAGTACTTCCAGGGCCCTGCTCTTTCCTGAGTCTTACCTACATCAGAAACTACATTTGAGCTCTTACTTACTTTTTAAATGTCATCCTCTCAGGGGCGCCTTCGTAGACCTTGATTAGTCTCTTCATTCTCTGTACAGTTCTTCGACTGAAACTTGTATTTATTTGTTTAATTACCTGTTTATTCTCTGTCTTTTCCAATAGACTCTCAACTCTATGAAGGCAGAGATCATTTTGAAACGTTTTAACATTTTACTTCTAGTATCTTATGAACAACTTGGCTCATCGTAAGTGTTAAATACATGGTTTTCAAATGAACCAACGAGCGTCTCCTTTTTTGACAAACTCCTGTTAAAATTTGGCTGCAAAACAAAACCCATTTTTCTAATATGAAGTTTTGGTGTAGTTTCTGTTTCCCTTTTTACTTTGGCTGCCAAGAAGCTCAAAGCTCGAGTTAGTACTTAGTATAGCTGAATTTGCTACTAAGCTAGCATATTGGCCTCTTTTCCTTTGACTGTGTTTTCTTTAACTACTGTAGTTGCATTGCTATTTTTAAAAGTTATCTAATAATCTATTTTTTGGAAGAAACACAGAGATAGAAAGAAAAGTACCCCTAATAGTCTTCCTGTCATGATCCACCCCCAACCTCAGCCAGCCTGGGTGATAGGCACATGGGTGGAAGCCTGAAACGCTCAGGGAGGTCCTGGGACATGACACAAGATCCTCTCACGTGGGTTCAGCATTGCAGAGCATGGCGTTACCAGAAAGCCATCACCTGACCCAATATTTTTGTGTTTTTTTTTTTTTATCTTAAGCCCTCTAAAGCACTTCTTGAAAGCTAGCAATATATGACATATAAGTAAAATATTGATAAGATTCTTCATGAATTTATAGGAATCCCGCAGAGAGAATGATGCATATTATGAAAAGTTAACTCTTAAATATCATTGTGAATGGTGACCAAAGAAACTTTTAGTAACAGAAAATCAATCTGCCTGCCCAAAATCCTGAGAGGATTGCAATGTGGTCATCCACCCTGGGGGATGCTTTCTCACTTTCTCTCTCACACTCCAGTGAGCACACACCTTATAGCAAATTAAAAGCAAAAATACAAAACAACAACCAAATGTTTCGTGGGTTTTACCACTTTGGGTTGACAACTGCCAGGTGATCCTCGTTTCCAGATTCAAGACATAGATTCTCGAGACCAGCAGGTAGTATGGTGGTTAAGGCACTGGACTCCCACATGGTTAGCCATGGTTTGAGTCTTGGACCATCCTGGTAATGATAATAATAATATATAAAATTAATTAATTTTTTAAATAAAAGATATGAAATTCTTCATCTGGCACTGAGATTTGATTACAGTTGATGGAGGGGGAGGAGAGGGAGTTTTAGCAAGGACGCCTGGCGAGAAAAGGAAGCTGTGATGAGGGAACAAATCACTGACATCATTGTCACCTGGGAAGATGGTGAGACAAGTTAGTTTATTAATAGAAAAGGCAACTGGGGAAATATCACACGCACAAAAGAATGATTCAGAGGTAAGAGAAGCTAGGAACCCACTTCAGATGAAAGAAGTACTTTCCCCAGAAGAAGAGAGATACTTTCTTTACAGTTTCTACTTTCTGTGCCTAAGGGGACAGGCATGAAAACAAAGAGGACTGGTTTGGTTTTCTTCCCAGCCCCTGGTGCAACAGTGAAAAGCTAAGAGACAGTTAATGTGAATAATGCAGGTTCAGAACCAGCCTGAGAATGGAGTCCAGTGGCTTCTTCAGCCCCTGTTCTTGATTCTCTGGGGTAGGAAGATATATCCAGGGGACGCATGGATGCTACTACACTTCTGCCTTGGTTACTTTTTCTTGGTCCGTAGTAAGAGGTAGAGTGTCCTTCACCCCTGAGCCCCATCCTGCACCCTGGAAAACAGTCATAGCTCCCCATTTTCTCTACCTCACATTTTTTCTTTTCATGAATCTAGGTTTATAGCAGGGCTAATACTAGGGTGCCTGGCTTTTCAGGAGTTTGAGGGAAAGATGTAATCTCACCTCTATCGCCAAAATGGGTTCTGAACCAATTAAGGCAAGACAAACACAATCCAACGTGTAGAGGTTGTCTTGTGGTGATGGTGGTTATCTTTAGCCATTTTCCTTTCCTAAGGCATCTGTTTTCTATTTACAGAGTGTATTCTCCCCCATTGGAGGCATTTTGATGGGACAATTGATAAGGCGATTGCCGTGCTCAGCCAATTGCTTCCATTCCACAGTTGATGGGCATTGGGACGTACCCAGTCTTTCGCTGTTAGGAAGAGAGCCGCTACAAACATCATTACACATTTCTCCCGGTGTTTAGTGCTGGGCCACCGTGCAGCGTGTTATTGCCAAAGTGTTTTCCAAAGTGGTGCTTCTAATTTATACTTTTCTAAGCAGTGGAAGCAAATTCTTTGTTTTTACAGTCACGCTAACACTTGGTGTTTCCAAAATTTTAATTTTCCCCTAAAATAATATTGTAGTTTTAATTTATTTCCATCTAGTGGTAAGTGAAGTTGGGCACTTTTTAATTTTTAAATAGCTTCATTGTGATATAGTTCATATCTTACCATTCACTCGAAGTGTACAATTCAATGGTTTTTAGTTTATGCAGAGTTGTATAGCCATTACCACAGCAAGTTTAGAATACTTCATCACCCCCAAAAGAACTCTACCTATTAGCAGTTATTTTTAATTTCTCTCAAGTTCCTCAGCCCTACTGACTTCATGTCTCCATAGATGGCCTACTCCAAACAGTTCCTATAAATAGAATCATATAATATGTGGTTCTTTGTGACTGGCTTCTTCTACTTACTGTTTTTAAGGTTAATTCATGTCATATCTTACCTCAGTACTTCATTCCTTTTTATTTCTTAATAATTTACCATTGTATGGGTATGCCACATTTTATTTATTCATAAATAAAATAAATAATTTCTTAATAATTTACCATTGTATGGGTATACCACATTTTATTTATTTATTCATTCATTAAATGTTGTATACAAACACAACAGATGTTTTGTTCCCACTTTTAGTTATTATGAATAAGGCTACTATGAATATTTGTGTACAATATTTTGTACAGAAATATATTTTCATTTCTCTTTGATATATAATTAGGAGTGAAATTGCTGAATTACTTGGTAACTGTATGCCTAAGCTTTTGAGGAATGGCCACCTTTGCAGTGTGGGTACACCATTTTACATACCCAACCAGGAGCATGAGCATTTCAATTTCTATTACTGTTTGTCTTTTGATTATAGTCATTCCAGTAGTTGTAAAGTGCTATCTCAGTTTGGTTTTGATTTGCATTTCCTGATGGCTAATGATGTTGAGTATCTTTTCATGTGTTAATGAGACATTTATATAGCCTTTGTCCATTTTAAAGTAGGGTTATTTGTGCTTTTATTATAAAATAGTAAGTTTGTTATATATTCTATATACAAATCTCTTATCAGAAATAGAATTCACAAAATTTTTCTACCATTGGTGAGTTGTCTTTTCATATTCTTCATGATTGCTATTGAAGCACAAAAGTTTTAAATTTCGATGCTATCCAACGTATCAGTTTTCTTCTGTTGTTTGCGCCATTGCTATCATATCTAAAAAATCATTATCTCATTAAAAATCCTGAACATTGGGACCAGCAGTTAGCATAATGGCTATGTCGCTGGACTCCCATGTAGTCGACCATGGTTCAAGTCCCGGACCCAGTGGCTTCAACTCACGTCGGGCCCGTGCCCAAGACCCCGAGAGGAGAATGGAGGAGAAGGGATTGTGGCATGGCCATCCCCCCTGGGGGTGATTTCTCGCTTTCTGTCTTTCTGTCTCTGTCTGTTTGGTGAGCGCACGTGCTTTATAGCAAAAACCTCTCAAAAAAATTTTTTAAAAATCCTGAACATTTATGCCTATGTTTTTTTTCTAAGAGTTTCATAGTTTTGGTTTTCACATTTGATTTCACATTTAATTTTAGTTAAATTTTGTATATGTTATAAGGTATGGATTCAACTTCATTATTTTGCAAGGGGAAATGCAGCTGTCCCAGAATATTCCTTGAAAAGACTAATTTTTTTCCACGAAGAGTGTCTTGGCATCCTTACTGAAGTTAAATTGATTCTAAATGTGAGGGTTTATTTCTAGACTCTCAATTCTATTCCAGTGATCTATATGTCTTTCCTTATGCTAGTATCACACTGTCTGATTATTGCAGCATTGTTGCACTTCAATTAACTGGGAACTGTGTGTCCTCCAACTCTTTTTCAAGATTGTTTTGGCTATTTAGGATCCCTGGAATTTCCATATAAATTTTAGATTCAGCTTGTCAACTTCTGTAAAGAAGTCAGCTGGGATTTTGATGGGGATTGCACAGAATCTGTAGATCAATTGGAGGAGTACTATTGGCCATCTTTATAATATCAAGCCTTCCAATTTGTGCACACAGAATATTTTTCCATTTATTTAGGTCTTAGTTCGCTTCTTTCAACAAGATTTTGTAATATTCAGAGTTGTCAAGCTTTGTACTTACATTGATTTATTTCTTTTGATGCTATTTTAAATGGAATTGCTTTTTTTTTAAATTTGCCAGAGGGCATGTGCACTGGCCAGAAAGAGATCAAAAGATGAGAGAGAGAGAGAGAGAGAAAGAGAAGACAGCCCCCCACCAAGTGCTGTGTGACCACGCTATAATCTCTCCACCCTCTAGGCTGTTGGGACGTTGGGCACACACTCACATACACCTGGTGTGTATTTTAAGCATATGGGACCAGGATTGGAACGAATGGTTGGCCATGTGCAGGCCAGCTGCCTTAACCACTAGAACATGGAGCTGGCCAATCTGCCCTCTTTATTTCATTTTCTATCTGTTCATTGCTACTGTATAGAAATACAGTGGCATAGGAGTAAGACACAAGGCTGACACACATTCTAAAGTTCGAGCTTCATATCGCAAACTTCATGAGTATGCTGGGAACACATGTGCCCAAGATCCAGTGTGGATCATGCCATGAAGATCCTGTAGGGAGATGCTGTCTCTCTGATTCAAGGAAGAAATAAATACACTGAAAAAAATAGAAACACAATTGTTGTATATTGATCTTGTGGCCTGCAATCTAGTTGAACTCATTTATTCATTTTAAAAAACCTTTAGGGTCTTCTGAATAGAAGATTTTGTCATTTACAAATTGAAACAGTTATACTTCTTCTTGTCTAATATGATGCACTTTTTTTTTTCCTTGTCTAATTGCTTGGGCTAGAATATCCAATATAACGATGAACAGAAGTGGCGAGAACAGACATCTTTTTCTCATTTCTAATTTTGAGAAGAAAGTATACAGCCTTTAACCACTAAGTATCATGGAAACTGAGTTTTTCATAGATGTGCATAATCAAATTAAGAATTTCTCTCCTATTTTTGGTTCACTGAGTGTTTTTATCATGAAAGATGTTGAATTTTTCCAAATGCTATTTCTGTAACCTATTGAGATAATCATATAGTTTTTATCTTTCATTTTATAATATGGTATATTTCATTAATTGATTTCTGATACTAAGTTTAAACATTCTAAAATACTTTTACAGGCCATTTATGTTCTTTTCTAAAATAGTGTTCATATTGTTTGCCCATTTGTCTATTGTATTATCTCTCCTGTTCCTACTGATTTTCAAGAATCTTTGAAGTAATTTTGTTTATTTATTATGATTATTGAAAACAAAGTCTTGCTGTATTGCATTCTTTCCACCACAGCCTCCCCAGTCACTGGAGTTACTACCATGCCCAGCTTTTAGGTTGGACCAGGAATTGAACTCAGGCCTCCTATGTTGCACCAGCCTAAAGAGATCAGCATCTTAGCAGCACACGCCATATTGGCTGGGTCTATCCTGACTTTTCTCCAAATCTCTTTTTTAATGAGATGTTTTAGTGAACAGTAGAATCTTAACCTCAATGTTATAAGATTTTAAAATCTACTCTCTGGTTTGTTCTTTTGGAGACTTGTTTAAGAAATTCTTCTCAAGGTTGCCAGTTTGCTTCCAGAGACACCCTGAGTACATCAAGCATGTGTCTGCCTGTGACCAGGGCTGGGTAGAGCTGGGAGGGTGAATTGCGGTGTTGAGACCCTGTCAGGGTGTTGTATCTCTACTTTTATATCTGTCTGTCTATCTCTCTTGCTCATGGAATAAATAGACAAACTTTAAAAAAGAGAGAAATAAGCCCTCTTCTGTAGTAAGTATCATAAATTGTCTTGCTAAGTTTCGCCATTCACATTGGCTCTCTAGTCCATCTAGAGATTTGATTTACCTCGTGCTGAAGGCATGAGGTAGGATCAGATGTCTTGTTTTCCCACATGGAGCTCCAATTATTTTGGACACAATGCAGTTTCTTAGATTCACTCAAATTCACCTCTTTGAGTCTTTAGCTAGTGGCTCTCCGGAAGTTACTGACTGCATGGCTGCTGCAGCCGCTGCTTCAGACCCCACCACTGCCACTTGTCTTGGCCCTTCCCCCACTTGTCTTGGCCATTCCCATAGAGTGCCAGTACTGGTATTGGCCTGTACCTATGAAGACACCAGTGCATCTGACACCCAGGCCCAACTCACATGAAAACATTAACCCTCAGCTCCTTTTGCTATGGCCCTTCGCCCATCTTCACCTCTAGCCATCTTAGTTCTTAGTGGGAATGGACCACTGTAACAGAAGACAGATGAACCAGAGGAAAACCCAACAAGCTTGCCAACACAGGCAGTGGATTATCAGGAGATAACCTCAGCCAAGAGAAACTCAAAGCAGTGGCCTAGAACTCCAGCTTCTAAAGCATCTTCAGTCTAGAATTTGTACAGAAACGGTGGGACAAAGGAAAGCAGTGCTGGGCAATGTCTTGTATTTGACATCCAGTTCAACAATTTTATTCTCATGTTTAGTAAGTTCTCTATTTTATTCCAAAAAATTCATTGCAACTATAGTATTTACCATGTCTGCTAATATATTCAAGCTTCTCTATTACTTCTTCAAGTTAGGCATTATTTTATAATCTGTGATCATTTCAATGTCTGAAGTGTTAAGCTCTGAGTCTGCTCTGTCTTTTTTTTTTTTTTTTTCTTTTTTGGGAGAGGTTTTTGCTACAGGGCATGTGCGCTCGCCAGACAGACAGAGAGACCGAAAGCGAGAAATCATTCCCCAGGGGGGATGGTCACGCCACAATCCCTTCTCCTCCATTCTCCTCTCAGGATCTTGGGCACACATGCACACGTGCCCGGCGTGAGTTTAAGCCACCGGGTCCGGGACTCGAACTGCGCTCGACTACATGGGAGTCCAGTGACATAGCCATTACGCTAACTGCTGGTCCTGAGTCTGCCCTGTCTTATTTCTGTTAGCTGTCATATCTTGATTTCTTTTGCATTTGAGATGTTAACTGTAGGTGGTTTTGTCTGTGTTTAAATTTTTTTGATACCTCTATATTAATGGATTTTTGTTTACTTCTGCTAGTCACTTGAAGCACTATAAATTGGCACTACTTTGGGACCAGCAGGTGGTATGGTGGTTAAGGGTCTGGATTTCTCACTTTCTTCTCTCTTTGTCTCTCTGGTGAGCACACATGCCCTATGGCAACAACAGCAACAAAAGGCACTACTTTAAATTTTCTATTTATGTGTTACAGGACACGAAGTTTCCATGAAAAATGATTGCAATCTCCTGAAGACTGAATTGCACTTTCTACTATACAATAATTTTTTCCCTCTCCGTCCTCTCCTCACATCAGGATGGAGATTCACCAGCTTCACTGTGGTCCCCTACTAATTACTAGGCTTACTGCTTATTCACCCTTTCACTAAGGGGCAGCTTCTAGGGGTCTCCTCTTTGTGCGGGAAACTTTTTTAGACTCCTCACCTGGAATAGACTACAGGCTTTTCCTTCTGTTGCCTCGGCCCTGCCTGCTAAAGCTGTCAAGATGGAATCTCAAGATACCCAGGGATGGGCAGATTCCTTCAGGGAGAAGGGGAACCTGTGTTACCCATGGGGCCCCCCAGCACACACACATACACACACACAACCTAACTTTTCAGTTTTCAGCTCATTTTTGGCCTCTGTGAGAGTCTGCTTCTTGAAAACACAGCAATACAATTTAAAGGACAGTTCTCGTATTTTTCTAGCATTTTCACTATTTTAATTGGAAAGACCATTTATTGTCTCTAGTCTGCCATACTGTCTTCAGTGGAATTACTCAGGTGTTTAAATCTTTTCATTAGTTAGCAACATTTTTAAATAAGATCTTTATGACAGTATAGGCTTATCAGTCTCTCTTCAAAAATCAAAATGTCTGACAATACGAGGCTTTCATTTGCCCATGGAACTGAAGCTCAGGGGTGACTGCTATTCAACATGGTTTGTTTGTATGTTCCCATTTGCGACAGCCTTGACTACTGCTTGTTGTTCTACATCCAGGAATTTTTATCTATCCGTCTAAAGGCTTTTGAGTTTGTGATCTGTAAAACCGAGAGGCAGGTCTGGACCCAAACAGCCTGGGTTTTATTCCCAACTCTGCTACCTCCTCTGTATGTAAGCTCTGGGAATTCACTTAACTCTTGCAGTCTCAGTGTCATCATTTCTAAGATGAAAGTAGCACCTACTTCATACAGTTGTGGTGAGTATTAAGTGGGTCCATGCACGGCTTTCAAACTAAGTTCAACATGTTCTAACTGGCTATATGCGGCTTACTGTGGCCCTCCTACAATGCCATCTGCAAGTTTCTCCAGCGCCATTTCCATCCTTTCTCTTTCCGGCTATGCTCCAGCAGCTACGTGGAAGTCCAGCGACTAACCATTACACTATCTGCTAGTCCCCATTGTTTAAGGATATAAACAAAGGAGTAGGCAGTAATTTATTTACAAGGTGTTCAGTTGTGTTGCTATCTTCATTTTGTTGATTCTGAGCTGAAATTTTGAACAGTAATTCTTTGCTAAAGTGAAGAATTCATACACCTGCCCACACAAATTAATTTTCCCATTTTTTTTAAAGGTTTTTGCGGTAGGGCACATGCATTCACCAGAGAGAGATCGAGAGAGAGAGAGAGACAGAGGAAAAGTGAGAAATCACCCCTCAGCACGGATAGCAACAGCACAATCCCTTGTCCTCCATTCTCCTTTCTGGACATTGGGCACACAGACGCACACATCGGGCATTATTTTCAAGCCGCCAGGTCTGGGACTCAAAACTGTGATAGGCCATGTAGAAGTCCAGTACCTTAACCACCTCTCTGCCTGCTGGCTCTTAATTTTCCAATTTTAATCAACTCCTTCGGTATGAAAAAATTGTGAAGATAATTTTGATAGAAAGAAGAGAATGTAGAAGGATAGAAAAGTATAGAAAGTATGCTTTGCCATTTAAAATACTTGAATAACAGCCTCACGGTTTTGAAAACAAAAAATTTCTGGTAACTACTGATGCACTAATAAATGCAAAGATATTTTAACAATTGTAAAATATTCTTCAATATACATATCTTCTTACAATGTATAGTTGTTCAAAACACAGAAAAGAAATTCAAGCTGTCATGGAAATCAACATCACATTACATCACATTTAAGATTAAACATCTGAAACTATCTTTAAAATTTAGTGAGGAAAACACCAGGTTCTAATTTTAGCTCTAATATTGGCTCAGTCAATATTCATTAAAATTGAAGTACAAGAATAATATAAAGCAAAAATTGTTTTACTTAAATGTTATTATTAGGAAATTAGTGAGCTAATACTTTGAAATGTTTTTATGGACATAAGACAAAGTAAGAGTTATACTTACCAGTATCTGCAGTGGATTTCTCCACCTAGGATTATAAATATTTATAGCAAAATATTCTAGTGAACAAATGTTACTTTTCTACTGTGAAAAGATTCCATAGTTGTGCGGTTTTTTTTATTACTCTTTCATATAAACAATTACACTTTCCATAATAAATGCAAGTGGCATTGAACTAAGTGGCCATTTTAAGTTCTATGGGGCTCCTAGAGAGAAAAGTTTCTTTGAAGACTCAATGTCCTCAATTTAGGAAACATATTAAAATGAATCCATTGCCCCTATAAACTATACCATGCACATTTTTATTTAAATTTTGAAAAAAGTAATCATTTTCATCCTGTTGTAAATGATTTGACAACTCATACTATAGAACGATTGACCCTGATTTATCCACACATGAACAGTACACTCGGAAATTCTCGCCATGTGGTAAAATCTAACGTATGAATGAAATTGTTGCAAATAAGGCTTTAGTAAACTTGGCATAATTTTATATTTTGTAAGCAGTCAACAAATCATGTATTCATTTCTCTTTTGTAGTCATTTTTCCACTGCGGAATCAACTAATTCTTTTTAAGTTCTTAAACCCCTGTGACTCCTGTGAACTGTACTTCGGCCTCAACAGCCCTGAACACAGGAACTAGTACCAATTACTCTACCTGCTAAGAAATCTTAATCCTGCGTCTATTCTAGACATGATCCTGTGAAGTACCCAGGTCCAATATCGTAATCTTTTTCAACCTGTGAATGGCAGGATAGATGTAGACATCTTTTTAAATTGCTGTTCATGGTATTTGTATTTCTTCTTCTCTCTGTTAATTAAGGATTTGTCACTGCTGGAGAAATAGCTGTAAGAGTGTAATTCAAGGGACCAGCAGATAGCATAATGGTTATGTTGCTGAACTCCCATGTAGTTGACCATGGTTCAAGTCTCAGACTCGGTGGCTTAAAACCCACACTGGGTGTATATGCATGCAAGTCCAAAATCCCAAGAGGAGGATGGAGGAGAAAGGATTACAGCATGGCCATCCTCCCCAACCCTGGGGGGGAGGGATGATTTCTCGTTTTCTGTCTCTCTCTGGTGAGTGCACATGCCCTATAACCAAAAATTTCTCTTTTAAAAAAAAGAAAGGATGTAATTCTAATGTCCACAGTTAACTTCACATTGTTAGGTTCTCTGCAGGCACTCAAGCAATCTCCTTCTTCTGTTTTTACATTTTTTTCCCCTAAATAGTTCCAAACAAAACATTTCCTTTATACTAAAAATTCTTAAGGTTTTAGAAAAGATATTCAGAAAAGAAATTTCCACACCTTGTTTTTTTTTTCTGTCGGATAAACTCAGATTTGGAAAGGGAGTACTATAATCATAATAGAGTTGCTTACGTAGGAAAATGCTGAAGACCGGACAAAGCACAGTGACAGCACAGGGCAGGGAGTGCATAACTCTGTTGAGGGGTGAAGTGTTGAAAGAGACTTTGTGGAGGAGGGGACCGTTGAAAAGTATGTATGTTTTACTTTACAAATGTAGAACACACTGTAGAGGATCTCGGGCCTACTCGATGGTAAAACAAGGTAGGTAATGAACTTAACTCTCTCTCTCTCTCTCCTCAGAAGGCAAAAAGAAAAGAGAAGGGAAAACAGAAAAAAAGATGTCCTTAGACTCACAGTGGGCTGCTCACCCATCCCAGTCACCCTAACACACACCCTCTGGGTACCTAATTGAGATGGAGTCACATGATAGAAAAGAAAGCGTATTAGCCTCACGGCAGAGGGCTTGCCTTCTCTCTCCACCTCTGACATTAGCAGAGAAGCCTAACAGCTCCAATTAATCACCTGTAAACTGGAGATAATACCTCCTGCTCTAGCTGTTTCACACAGTTCTGATAAAGAACGTGTGTGAAGGCTCATGCACATATAATAAAATAGTCATTATGCTGTAACTATGAGATTAAAAGCACTGTCAGGTCAATTCCTTTACAGTGATTTTTAAAGTTTGGTCATTCAGCCACCTATGTCAGGACCACCTGGTGATCTAGATAAACATGTGGTTAATTACGGTGGTGGTTTCATAGCTTTACACACTTTTTAAAATTTATCACCCTGTGTACTTTACATTTGTACATTTTACTGTATGTAAGTTATGCCTCAATAAAAGTTGACTTAAAAAAAAAAACAGAAAACTAAACATAAACACGTCATATAACGGCAATATCCAGATAAATAAAAGATCTTAAAAACAGGCAAGGAAAATAGACTATTGATTAGAGACCCCAAGCTGATTTTCCAACAGCCGTAAAAGAAGACAAAGGCTAATCAACTATCCTGAGTGTTAAGACTCAGTGACTGCTAACCAGTGCGTTTACCCCAGCTTCAATGACTGCACAAGAATAATGATCAAAGCAGACATTTTCAAATGAACAAAATCTGAAAGTCTTTACTTCTACCAAATTCTCACTGAAACACATCTGAAAGATAAACTGCAGGAAGAGGGAAATAGATCTTAGAAGAATGCAATGAGAGGGACAGACTCGTAGCATATCAGTTCAGCAGCTGTATCCTACATGGCTGGCTGTGGTTTAGGTCTCAGCCCCAGTGGTAGGAAAACGTGCCAGGTGCATGAGATGTGCATGTGTACGTGCACAGGAGGGATGGATGAGGGGATCGTGGTGTGACCATGTCCCATTGGGGTATGCTTTCTCGCTTGCTCTCTCTCGCACATACAGAGCGCATGCACTCTCTGACAATTACAAAATAAATAAACAAAGGGTAGAAATAGAATTTGTAATGTCTTCGGGGAAAATAAGAAGAACTTGAAAACTCCTGACAAAAGAAAATTAAAAATGGAGAAAATGCAGGACACAAAGCAAAACAGAAGATGGTAAAAAATGTATGCACACACCAGAAATCAGAATGAATGTCTAGGCTGCAGTGGGACAGGACACCGCAGGTGGCAAAGGGCAGTATTGGAGAAGTATAAAAAGGTCCAGCGTAGGGACCACTGGTGGACCTGAACTGTCTGACGTGCCCACAGGCACCCTTGCGATTCTGGCTGGCAGGAAGGCTTTGGGGAGGATTGTGGCATGACAAGAACCTGTCGGGGTTGTCTCTCTCACTCTCTCACTCACAAGAAATAAATTAAAGAATAACAATGAATAAAAATGGAATGAGCTCACTAGTTAAATATGGACACTTTGAGAACACTTGGAAGAAATATCAACATTAAACAAAAAAAATCGGCTGTGAGGCCAGCCCTATAGCACAGTGATTAAGCCCTGTGCTCAGGGAACTGGATTCCACATGGCTTAAAAAAACACACCAGGCACATGTGCATGTGTGTCCAAAATCCTGAAGGGATAGAGAAATGGAGGGAAAAGGATTGCAGTGTGACCACACCCCATTGGGAGGTGCTTTCTCTCTCCCTGACAAGCGTACCTGCCCTCTGGCAACTAAAAAAAAAAAAGTGAGCCATAAGATAATTTTCTGCAACAAAAGGTGAAGTGCCCTTAGAGATAGAAAAAAGCTATCACAAAGGAAAGCTGCTACTATCTACATTCATATCTGAAAAAAGATCAGTTTCAGTAAAAAATTACAAAAGCATTATTTGAAAGCTTACAACATGATTTGTTAACCAAGGAACATGTCTGAGAATAAGAGAAGCCACCATTAATTATTTCTCCAGAGAGCAAACATAAATCAGGAATGTCCTTGGAAAACAGGAATTATTAGGAAAAAATAGCATCATTATATTACATTAAAAAGTGCAATAGGAAAAGCTTCTAAATTCTAAATGAGTGCGAACTTACCTTCTTAGCTTAAAGACACACAAAGAAAAAATTGACAAAATTGCAACAGGATAGCCACAAATACAGCATAGGCGATTTAAACACAACTCTTGCAGAAGAAGCAAGTTGGTTAGTCAGACAAAAATTGTTGAGACTATCAAAGATTTTAACAAACAAGAGAATTAACAAATATTTTAGCAAACATAAAGAGAAAAGAAATTGGATTCCTGCTTCACATGATGTATCTGCATCAAGTGAAGTAAAGACTAACATGTACAAAGTAAAACCTTCCAACTTCTAGTATAAAATATACACTATTTTTGTGCTTCCAGAATTGGGAAAGATTTTGATATTAAGAAACAGAAATTGAAATCTTTAAGGAAAAGACTCTGAATCAATTAGACCACATTAACATTTAAAATGTCATCTAAAGATACTGTTTAAAAAAGTGAGAGAAGACAACTCACTAACCAGAGAAGATATTTGCAACGTACACTGGCAACAAAGACTCACTATAGAGTATGTGTACATATATACCAAGCATCCACAGATCAGTACAAAGAAACAAAATACCAATGGATAATCAACAAGCACTTTACAAAATTGGAAACACATAAAAAATGCTCAATCTCACTAGGAATTAAAAACTGAACATTAAAAATAGATGCTACTTCATGCCCATGAAATTGGTAAAAATGTAGTCTGATGATACCAAGACTTAGAATTTGGAACCAGGGAAACTTTCTTATTTATATTTGTAAGAGTATGTCTTGGTATAATTTTTTTTTTGAGAGGTTTTTGCTATAGGTCACGTGCGCTTGCCAGACAAACAGAGAGAGATAGAGAGACAGAAAGCGAGAAATCACCTCCCAGGGGGGATGGCCACACAGCAATCCCTCTCCTCCATTCTCCTCTCGGGATCTTGGGCACGCACGCACATGTGCCTAGTGTGAGTTTAAGCCACCGGGTCCGGGACGCGAACTGCGGTTGACTACATGGGAGTCCAGCGACATAGCCATTACGCTAACTGCTGGTCCCTTGGTATAAATATTTTGAAGAACATGTGCTCCATATGTGTGCACAAGGACATCATACATGTATGCAGAGATATCATCAGATATATAAATGAGAGTCTGGAAACAATCTAAACATTTATCAACAGAAGAATGGGGAAATTTGAGTCATTAGAAAAGTCATGATATATTTTTCCATGTTTTTCTATGCCAAAATGCATCATGAGTTTTTCAATGACATTTTAGTATAGCAGAAAAAGATGAATGAATACTAAATGCAATGTGGTGTCCTGGACTGGAATGTGGACATTGGCATATGGACACTGGTACAAAAACATGATAATAAGGACCTGAGGCCCTATGACCCTGCTCCTTCAAACACTAGGCCACAGGGCTGGTCCTTAATATCATGTTTTTGTCTGACCAACTGTAGCTTGAATGTAGTTTGTTTTGGATGGCCAATTGTAGCTTGAATTCTGGTCCTGATGACTTAAAAGACATACCAGGCATGTGTGTACACTGCATGCCCAAAAGGATGGTGAAATGGAGATGGAATTATGGCATGACCACACCCCATTGAGGGGTGCCTTTTCTCTCTCTCCATCTTTCTATCTCTGGCAAGCATGTGTGCCCTTAGGCAAGTTAAAAAAATAAATAAATAAAGGGCGCTGGGACCAGCAGGTGGCATGGTGGTTAAGGCGCTGGATACTCCCACATGGCTGACCACGGTTCAACTCTTGGACCTGGTGGCTTGGTTGCTCACTTTCTCACTTCCTCTCTCTCGCTCCCTCTCTCTCTCTCTGTCTGGTCAAATTAAAATAAATGAATGAATAAATAAAATAAAATAAATAATTATTAAAAATAAATAAATAAAGGGCACTATTCAAATAAAGTCTGTAATTTAGCTCATTTGGACATAGCAAAGGGGATTTCTTGGTTTGTGTGAATGTACCACTGTTGTGTAGCATGTTAACTTCGGGGGAAGTCAGGGAAATGTTGGAGCTCTCTGCATTGTGTAACTTTTCTATAATTGTAAAATTATTCCAAAATCAAAAGTTTATTTAAAAAAGAATGTGTCTGAGGCCAGGAGGTGGCATGGTAGTTAGGGGCAATGGACTCCCACATGGCCAACTAAGGTTCGAATCCCAGACCTGGTGGCTTGTTTTCTCACTTTCCCTCTCTCTCTCTTTCTCTTTCTCTAACTCTGTTCCTTTCTGGTCAAATTAAAATGAATAAATAAAGTTAAATAAAAATAATTAAAAAAATATAAGGATGGGAACCACCTGATGTCCTGGTGGTTGAGGTGGCTGGATGGATCCCACATGGGTGGCTTTGCAGTTCAACTTTCAGATCTGGCAGCTTGAGAAACACACCAGATGTGTGTGTGTGTGTGTGTGTGTGTGTGCCAAAATCTTGAAAGGAGGGAGAAATGGAGAAGGGATTTCAGCATGACTATGTCCCATGTGGCGTGGGGTGGTTCTTGCTTTCCCTTTCTCTCTCTCTGTCTCTCTCCAGCAAGTACACACTCCCTCTAACAAATTAAAAAAAAAAAAAGAATGAATGAATGGAGAGCTGCTTGTATGATTATGATTATGAATAAGTATCAAAAACCTAATGCTGAGGGGACCAGCAGTTAGCGTAATGGCTATGTCGCTGGACTCCCACGTAGTCGACCGCGGTTCATGTCCCGGACCCGGTGGCTTGAAACTCACGCCGGGCGCGTGTGCGTGTGTGCCCAAGATCCCGAGAGGAGAATGGAGGAGAAGGGATTGCGGCGTGACCATCCACCCTGGGGGGTGATTTCTCGCTTTCTGTCTCTACGTCTCTGTCTGTCTGGCGAGCGCACGCGCCCTACAATGAAAATCTCTCCCCCCCAAAAAAAAAACCAACCTAATGCTGAGAAAATAGCAAATTGCAAAAAAGGCGTATAGTTTTTGTCTTAGTGCATTATTGTGTTGCTATGCAGAAATACCTGAGTCGAGGTGATTTATAAATAGAGACTTGGGCCTGCTGGTAGCATGGTGAGTAAGGGAGCTGGATCTCATGTGACTAGTTATGCTTTTCAGTCCTGAATCTAATGGCTTCAAAAACATGCCCCAAAGTACCAGCAGATGGAGTAATGATTACATTGTCAGACTCCCGCAAGTTGACCATGATTCGAGTCCTGGACCCAGTGGCTTAAAACTCTTGCTGGACACATGTGTGTGCATACTTAAAATCCCAAGAGGAGAATAGAGAAGAAGGAATTGCAACATGGCCATTCCACTGGAGGCGGGGGGTTGATTTCTTGCTTTCTGTCTCGCTGTCCGTCTGGTGAGTGTATACACTCTAGAGCAAAAATCTCTCTTTCTCTCTCTCTCTCTCTCTCTCTCTCTCACTCTCACACACCAAAAAAAAAAAAAAAAAACACACACACACACGCCCTTGTATGTATGTGTGCCCAAAATTCAGAGAGGAAAATGTAGGGGAAGGGATTGTAGGGTGGCTATCTCCTGGGGGGTGCTTTCTCATTTTTTCTCTCTGTGTGTGTGTGTGTGTGTGTGTGTGTGTGTGTGTGTGTATCTCCAGTGGGCACACATACCCTATAGCAAATTAAAAGGAGAAAAATGAAAAGAAAAAATAGAAAATTATTTGGCTCACCATTCTCGTGACTGGAAAGTCTGAGAACATGGGGGTAGCACCTGGCCAGTCTTTGGTCACTGTCACAACAGGCATGACAGAAGAAGGAAGGTCAGTGGGAATAACAACCCACACTCCTGGGAACTAACCCTTTCCCATGCGAGTGAGAACACACTCCTTCTCATTAGACAGCACTAGTCCATGATCCAAACACTACTCACTAGGCCTCACCTTTAAAGCTCACTCCACTTTCCAACGCCATTACACTAGGGACAAATTCCAAAGCACAAAACTCCAAACCATGGCAACATGCAAGCCATATAACTTTAGTAGCATTCAGTATACTATGTTTTATTTAACTCCATATGTAAATGTACTTTAAACATATGTACGTGCACAATAAACACTATTTTTTGAAAGTGAGGATACTGGCATGTGATCAAGAGAGGTAACAACAGCATCTACATTGTATTTACAAAGTTTAATTACTGAAGCTGGGTGGTGGATATGTTAATTAATTCGACAGTAATCATTTCACAATGTACACACCTATCAAGTCATCATGCTGTCTACCTTGGGTATATATGTAATAGAATTTTTATTTGTCAATTTAGCTAAATAAAGTTGGAAAAAATCTAATTAGTCTGTCTAGATTTTTTGTCTGTGGTAACAGAGCAAACCAAAGGAAAACCAGACCAAACCAGAAAAAGGTCATTTTAACTTCTTACAGTTCTGTGCATATAACCTAATAAAGCAGGTCATCACAAGAATAATTTTGGTTATTTCTTCTGCGATGTGAGGTGTTTTAGCTCTATGTAGATGAACACATTAGTAGTGGTGTTTCTGTAAGGTCAAAGGAAAGCTGTTCAGGAGAGTGTGCTAACAGGCTAGCTACATACAGGTCTTGTCCTTACACACTGCTCTGCAGAAACCCGTCAGAGACAAAACCCGACACTCAGGTGCTTTCATTCTTTATAACAACACGCTGTTCTGAGTGTTGTCCTTAACAAACAAAGAATAGCTGTTTCCTATGCTGGAAACAAAACAACAGGTTATTTTA
This sequence comes from Tupaia belangeri chinensis, assembly GCF_000334495.1. NCBI lineage: Eukaryota > Metazoa > Chordata > Mammalia > Scandentia > Tupaiidae > Tupaia > Tupaia belangeri. Next base: position 2,822,672 of record NW_006159559.1, on the reverse strand, counting down.
TAAAATGCTATGATTTCTTGTGGAATTTTTGGAGAGCTTTGATTTCACTTATTTTCAATTTGTTCTTTCATTTGTCGTCACCAGTATTGAGGCTCCACCTAGGGCCCTTTTCTATAATTACATGGATATTTGTTAAAGCTAATCTCCTTTATGACAACACTAGGTAAAACAGTTATGCAAATAAGACAGAGTGGTTGAGTCTGTCTGTGTGTGCGCGTGTGTGTGTGTGTGTGTGTGTGTGTGTGTGTGGGTGTTCCTGAGCTTATGTCTAACACATAAAAATGAGATGTGGGCATTCCCAGGAATTGGAGCACTGCCAAGACAGGGAACTGGCACAGGCTGTTTGCCATGCATGGCAGGGCGGTGGTTAACATCTTAGCTCTGGCCTTGGCACGCTGCCCTGCGAGAATGCAGCCAGGTAACTCTGAAACAGATGCTCAGGTGGGAGCAGTGAGGTGGAGAAACAATGACCTCCTTGCTCATCGTGGGACTCGGCACCTAAGAAAGGGGGCAGAGAAGGCTTAAATCAGATGAAGGCCTAGAAAGCTCAAAGGGCAGGCCTGAAGAACGTGGCATAGAAGTTACAACACAACCCTTACAGCTTGGTCGCCTTCTCTGCCTTTCCCGCTTGTAGTACTATAGATGGATCCTCAGCATTCGCTCCTACCCGAATGGGATTTGCTTTTTGATTTCCTATCTCCTGAGCAGTGAGTGATGCAGAATGATTTGAGCTCACACCCCAGAGTGTTTTGACTCACACCTGCCATCTGTCTGCTTAGTCACTGTGCAACCATCCTTCCCTTAAGTGATGATTTTTATTTGGTATAAGAATTGGCAGGCAATAGTCGTGTTAGGAGATTGCTGGATTCCCATATTCCTTAGTCTTGTGGCGACAGCAGCACGGCACATTAATGTTTCAGATATTCACTTGGCTTTTTCTCGGAACTACCATATGTTCCAAAAGATACTTAGTGTGGAGAGAGTTGTGAAAAAGGAAAAGGAAAGGCATTATATTTTGAATGTTATTTTAAAATTGCCAACCATTACCACTCAGCACAAAGCAAAGGAGAACTCCCCCAATTTATTCATCATCTCAACCCTCGATTTCCACAAAATGACCTTGACTTTCTCTGCATATTCCCATTGTAGCCTCACTCTGCACAGTTGGGTATAAATTCCCTATAAAGGACATTAGACTGGTAAGGGGCACATCTTCTTTACCGCTAGTCGTTAGAATCATTGCTGACGTTGTGCTTAGAGGGACTGTTGTAGGTTCGTATTCAGACAATTCAGACAAACAGATCAGGACAAACCAGAAGCACAGTGAGTTAGCTTAATATCTATTACATACAGTGACAAAAAACATTTAAAATGATTTCATGTGTGCTAAAAATATATAAAATACATATGTACAGTGTAGATAGGAAAAATGGTACTGCTTATACCTACCATTCAACTTAAGAATGAAAACTCCACAATAAAATGCCTACCATAAAGAATTTAAATTAAAACTTTAAAATTGTTTAAAAAGTAAAAAGAGGGAAAAATGAAAAGTACAGCATAAGTTTGAAGACCACCACCACCCCCCCGCCCCCGGCACCGTGTACCCACCTAGCATCACAACCACTGTCAACCTACTCTGCTCCTTGCTCCCAGGGAACCATTACCTCCAATTATGGGTTACCATTCCTTTATTTTTCATTATAGAGTTTTTTAAGCGCACATATCCCTAAGTAATATGTTTATTGGGCTTCACATGTTTTTACTTTTATGTAAATGGGTTGCAATCTATGTATTTTTCTGTCACTTCCGCTTTCATCAGCATTATGTTTGAGAGATTCATTTGCATGAACACATGACTCTTTAGCCCATTAGTTTTCACCGCTGTTGAATGAATACACCACAATTTATTTATCCAGTCTCCTGCTAATGGTTCTTTGTGTTGGTTCCAGAGTCTCTTACTGCACCCATGTGACAGTTTCTCTATCTAGGGTATATATCTAGGTGTGAAACTGGTGAGTATTAGGTGGATACATCTTAAACTTTACTAGGTAATAACAAATTAGTCTCACAGGGGGTTGGATACACTTACCCTCTCATTGACAGTAGAATATCTAAAAATCCCTCCTCCAAAATGGTAGCTCTGACTTCCTCCATGTAGCTAAGGGTCTCTCTCTGAGGTTTCTATTTTTGTTTCTTCAGTATTATTTACCTTTCTTTGGATAGTAACACATTAGTGAAAGTTGAAATAATTCTGGATATATGATGGACAAATTCTGTCTATTCCCTGCGTATTTCTTCTTCAATACCATATTGACTATTTTTTTCTTAGCTATTTTTGGCCTTTTGGTCTTTGGTATACATTTTGCAAATCATTTATCAGAATCCACAAAAACAATTCAATAAACTTTATTTGCAGACTTACTTTCACTATAATTTTTCTATAACAGTGAGTCTAGACAAATTGGTGTTAAATTATTTTTAAAGTATTACGGAGGGACTAAGGAATGACTTAACTCAGTAAGTATAACCTAAAAAATTTAATTAGTGAGATCTCATTTGGTTTAAAAGCGCAAACCCACAGCCTATAGGAAGGCTATATGATCATGGTATGACCAGTGAATGGAGGTCTTACGTATCCCAACCCAGCTAGCTCATTCTAAAATTGGGCCTATCTTGGGAGACTCAAGCTTTCAATAAAAATCAGTGAACAAGAAATTAATATGCACCCAGTCCTATCAGTAAAATATGATTACAGTTTTCTAAGGATTTATCATTTCTTGTGAAACTTTGTGGTTCTGACTATAAGCTATGTGGGAAAAAGTTCAGAGAAAGGGAAGAGCAGCTTGAATTGAAGAGATCAGGAAATGCTTCATCCTGAAGAAGCAGGAGTTTTCAAAAATAAGAAGGAAAGGAAGAGCAAAATCTGGTACATAATCAATCTTCACTAAGTATTTGAAATTGAGAGACATCCAGGAATATTTGGTCCAATAGGTACAAGATGCCCCGATGGAAAATTCATTTCCTTAAAGGATTATTTATTTAATTTTATGTACTATTATTTTTCTTTTTAAATTGACCAGAGAGAGAGAGAGAGAGAATGTGAGGGAAAGTGAGAAAGCAAGCCACCAGGTCTGGGACTCAAACTGTGGTTGGCCATGTGGGAGTCCAGCACCTTAACCACCACACCCCCTGCCAGCCCCTAGAAAATTTATTTGATAGTTTAGATAGAAGATAGGGTGAATGAAGGAGAAACTGAACCACAGATAGTTGATTAATCAAGTTTTAAGACAATGAAGGTATTTTTAAAAATGTCATGGTAACATAAAGAGAACACGATTCAGCAAATTATTTTGAGAGGTTTTTGCTGTAGGGCACATGCACTTGCCAGAAAGACGGAGAGAGACTGAGAGACAAAAAGTGAGAAATCATCCCCAGGAGGAATGGCCATACCGCAATCCCTTCTCCTGCATTCTCCTCTCAGAATCTCGGCCACACACACACATGTGCCCGGTGTGAGTTTAAGCCACTGGGCCTGGGACTCAGTCGACTACATGGGAGTCCAGAGGTGTAGCCATTATGTCATCTGCTGGTCCCATAATTTAGCAAATTTTAAAACATAAAATCAGTGATCTATTAAATTACTAAAAAGGAATTATTACAAAACTATATAATATTCAGTATCTAATAAGAAGAAAGAGTCAAAGATGACCTAAAATCTTCTCACCTGGGTTACGTAAAGAATGATTTTACTACTGATTCTTCCTGCACCCACCTCACCCTTCCACACACATTTCACAGCAGGTTTGAGGAGCTCTGTGGTTTGAATGTGCCCTACAAAATTCAGGTGTTGAAATGTATTGACCAATGTGGTAGTATTAAGAGGCGAGGACTTAGAGTTGATTTAGGCCATGCGGGCCTCTTCATGAATGGTAATGATGCCCGTGTAAAAGAAGCTTCCAAAGAGAGTGACTTGTCTTCTGCCTTCCTTCACATGAGGACACACAGTGCTCCTCCCCTCCAGAGAATGCAGCCCTCATGAGACAACTGAATTTGCTGGCTTCTTGATCTGATGTCCCAGCTCCGGTCTATAAGAAGTATTTAAATTTCTGGTATCAATTCCTCAGTCCCAGGTATTTTGTTATAGGAGCACAAAGCAGACTATGACGAGGGGAAAGAACAATACTTGTTCTGGATATTTTTTGTTAGGGGTAACAGAGGAATAAAAACAACTGTAGAGTGAGACGAGAACATAGTTGAGATGTTCAACGTTCCTTCCCGTTATTCATGATACAACATGTGTGCATGCCTGTGGAAGTGTGAGTGAGAGAGAGAGAGGTGCCCTCCATGAGGTCTAGTCACACATGATCCTCTTCTTTCAGCCCTCCCACCCACTCATGCACACGCCGAGTGTGTTTCAGGTGGACAAAATTCAAACCAGCGTGGTCATGTGAATCTGGCTTCGCTTGAGCAACACATTACCACTGCACCCGTGAGCTAGCTCCAATTAAGTTTGTTTTGTTTTAAGAGGTTTTTGCCCTAGGGTACACACGCTTTCCAGAGACAGACGGTGAGAAGGAAAGTGGAATCACTCCCCAGGACGGATAGCCATGCCATAGTCGCTTCTCCTCGTGAGATCTTGGGCACGCATGCATAGGCACCCAGCATGATCTTCAAGCTACCAGTTCTGGGACTCAAACTGTGGTCAGCCATGTGGAAGTCCAGTGATATAACCACTATGCCATCTTCTGGGCCCTCCAACTCAGTTTTTAAAAGCTAAAATTATATTGTATCTCAGCCTGTTCATTAAAGACTGTGTTTAGATGGCACAGAGGTGGGGTAAGGACTGCTGCCCATTTTAGGAAGTTTAATGCATGGATTTAATTTAATTTCAAGCCTCAGACACTTGAGCACTGACAATAAGCTAGATATTGTTCCTCAAAAGTCCCTATTTTCATGGAATCTGGAATCTGGTAGGCACAGAGATACTCTTAGAAAATAACTCATTTTAAGGGAAAAGAATATTTAAAAACAGGTTCTGGGAGGAGAGAGCTCTCAGCTTCATTCCTCCTCCATCTCCCATTTCCCTCACCCCAAAACTACTTTGACATGCCATTTACCTGACTTAATACTACACAGGCATGTGAAGGAACATGCAAATTTTATGAAGCATGCTGTACCAGTCTATATCTGGAAAGAACTGTAACAGAAAAAAAAAAACACCACAAGGGAATTAGGTGCTTCCATGTGGGAGTTGACAGGACTATTTCAAGAGTCAGTAAGATGTCCCCTAGAGAATCCTAAAATTAGTGGGGAAAATTTAGAGGAGAGAAAGAGAGAATTTTGTTATTTCTCAAGTTTGCACCATACCAATGAATCTCATGGGAACAATACCATATTCCCATTTTTATTTATTTTTTAAAAAGTAGTTACTAGTTATTTGATTTAATTAATTACTTAATTTACTTTTTTTTTTTGGAGAGATTTTCACTGTAGGGCGCGTGTGCTCGCCAGACAGACAGAGAGAGACATAGAGACAGAAAGCGAGAAATCACCCCCCAGGGGGGATGGTCACGCCGCAATCCCTTCTCCTCCATTCTCCTCTCGGGATCTTGGGCATGCACGCACACGCGCCCGGCGTGAGTTTTTTTAAGCCACCGGGTCCGGGACACGAACCGCGGTCAACTACGTGGGAATCCAGCGACATAGCCATTACGCTAACTGCTGGTTCCCTTAATTTACTTTTAATTTGACCAGAGAGCATGTGAAAAAGCAAGTCGCCTGGCCCCAGCCTCGATCCACAGTTGGCCATGAGGAAGTCCAGCACTTTAACCACCACGCCACCTACGAGCCTTCATATCCCCATTTTTAAACGTTTATAGGCAGTTTTGCTTATCACATCTACTATAGGCATTTAGTATGTCGGGACCAGACTCAAAAGCTAATGCACTACTCAGAATGATCCACACTAAGAATTATCTTTCTGCTCAAAATAATAATATTGTCTGTGTTGAGAAACTGACTCTCTAACAGTTCCAAATAATATGAGGTTGTGAGGTTGTGCTCTAATTCTCTTAACTTTTTTCCACAATATTTAAGATAATTGATAAAACATAGCACATCAACTCTATTTATTGAGCATTCTTCTTAAAATAAGTATTAGAGCAGAATTTTCAAATTCAAGAAAGAATACAAATGAATGTTGAATGTTAAAGACCTAAAAATTGAGGGGCCAGCTTGGTGGTGCAGCAGTAAAACCCTGCTCTAGTGACCCTGGATCCATGTCGAAGAGAGTGGGTTTAGTCCCTGCGTTGACCTGTACCTGCTGCGCACATGTGTGCCCGTGATTTTGATGGACCAAAAGGTAGGGGGACATGACAGCATAAAACCCTTTTTGGGGTGCTTGTCTTTCTCGTTCTCTCTCTCTTTCTCCCTGTCTCTCACTGTCATGAAAGAACGAAATAAAACTTTTTGGAGGAGTCAGCAGGTGGCCTAATGGTTAAGACACTGGACTCCCCACATGGTCTACCGCAGTTCAAGTCCCAACCTGGGGGCTTGAGAATCACACCAGGCACGTGTGTGCATGCCCAAAACCCCAGGAGGAATATGGGAGAAAAGGGATTGTGCAGTGGCCATCCCCTTGTGTGCGGAGGTGTGATGTCTCACGTTTCCTCTCATTGTCCCTTTCTGTTTCTCTCTTCTCCAGTGAGCACACACACCCTATGGCAAAACAAAAGAAAACAAAAAACAAAACAAAAGAAAACAAAAAAAAACCAACTTCTTAAAAAATTCAAAAATTGGAAAAAATGTAGCATAATTCTTTATCCTTAAAGTTTCTTTTGCCAGGCAAAATGGTCATTGAGGGAGGGTCATTACTGAATTCATTCTTTAAAGAGATGGAAAATTTTCTCTTTGCCAGATCCCAGGAGAATGGAGATTAGAGCACATATTCAGAGAATAAAAGACTTAAAGAAATTTATTACCTGTGTTCTCTGATTCCAGGGAAAATAATATATAAATTATTCCAAGAGCAGAGTTCTTTTTCCTTTGTGGAGGAAAAAAGAAAGCACAATTATCTTGAATAAACGTATTCCTCTCTTCCTAAGTAGGTTTAATGGCGTATCCTTCTGTTGTTAACAACCCATTTCTCCCTTGTTCTCTTGCCAGGGGAAATTCCAGTTCATTAATCTAAATAGGAATTTTCAGAAGAAAAGAGAGAAAATGCTTATTCAGAAAAAGAGGAAGGCACTAAGCTAGGAACAGCAGGAGATGTACAAGGAGGATGTGATGGGTCAGATATCAAAGGGAGAGTTCACCTTTAACAGCACAAGCTGCTGGGTCACCATCACTTCCACTCTATTATAATTACAAAAATGGAAAGCGTATTCTACCCCCTCATACATAATGTATCATTCTGTCACCCATCCTGAATGTTAAAAGGATTCAGTTCTGTGAAACTGTTGTATATTTTTTGAGAATTCTTATAAGTGAAAATTAATATTCACCTTTTTTATATAGAGGTTTTTACCTCAGGGCTCGTGCAAAGAGAGTGCGAGGCAGCCACAGTGAGAGGGAAAGTGAGAAATCACCCCCACCCCCACCCCAGGGGGATGGCCACACCACGGTCCCTTCTCCTGCATTCTCCTCCCAGGATCTTGGACATGCACACACACGTGCCTGGCATGTTTCTAGCCACCGGTCCAGGACTCACACCTCAGTTGGCCATGTGGGAGTCCAGCAATGTAACTGCCTCACCGCCGACTGGCCCCAGAATTAGCATTCACTTTCATTTAGGTTAAATAACTCGTAAACTGGATGGTTCTCCCTATTGAAAGAATACGAAAAAATGGAAAAGAAAAGGTGTTCTGGGAAGAATACTAATTTTTAAATTTTATTTTATTTTATTTATTTATTTTTTCGGAGAGGTTTTTGCTATAGGGTGCATGCACTCGCCAGAAAGACAGAGAGAGACAGAGAGACAGAAAACAAGAAATCAACCCCTAGGGGGGATGGCCATGCCGCAATCCCTTCTCCTCCATTCTCCTCTCGGGATCTTGGGCACACATGCACACGCACCCCGTGTGAGTTCAAGCCACTGGGTCCAGGCCACATGAGAATTCAGCGACATAACCATTATGTTAACTGCTGGTCCCAAGAATACTAATTTTTAAACCAGGTAGTTCAGCATTAGATCCTGGGTTTACTACTCTCTGTGTAGTCAGGCAAATCTCTTAGCTTTGATTATCTCGTGCGTAGCCTCGGAAACGTGTTTTAATTTTCTAACGTCACATCATGGTAGGCCCAGCTACAGTGGCGTAACTACCATTGTGCAATGCTGGCACCATATGTGAAGGCCCCTTGGATCCAGGGCAAACCTGAGCCTGGAGGGCGTGCCCATGACCTTGGCTCACTGGAAGGCCAGGGGTAGGGGGGATTGCAGTGTGGTGGGACTCTGACAAGACACCTTTCTCTCTTTTCTTTCTTTCTCTCTCATGAAAAATAAGTAAAATTTAAAAACAAACAAACTCCCAAATATTATCATGTAGAAGTAATAAAAAACACAATTTATGGGGCCAGCAGGTGGCATGGTGGTTAAAGTGCTGGCATTTTTGTCTCTCTTTCCTGAAGGTGTCCCTAGCTTCATCACTAACTGCCTGGTCCTAAAGCCACTGTCACACATTTTAGATAGTTGTTGTAGCAACACCCCACTTAAAGCTACAACTTTTTTTTTCAGGCTTTTGCTATAGGGTGCCTGCATTTGCCTTAGAGAGACATGGCAGACTGTGGTTCGAGTCCCTCACCCAGTCGCTTTAAAATCATTCTGGGTACATGTGCATGTGTGCCTAAAATCTCAAGAGGGTAATGTGGAGAAGGGATTGCGAAGTGGCCACCCTCCCCTGGAGAGGGTGATCTCTCACTTTCCCTCTTACTCTCTCTCTCTGGTAAGTGCACACCTGCTATGGCAAAAATCTTAAAAAAAAAAAAAAAAGACAAGATTTGCAAACCCAAGAACAGGATGAATTAATACTGAATTTTAGAAACCTAAAACCTAAAAAAAAAAAAAAAAAAAAAAAAAAACAGTGTCTTTTTTACATTCCTACAGTTTCTTCTGCCAGGGATAAAGGTCACTGTCTCTTCAATTCTGTTTGCAAACTGAGGTGTTCCCTTTTTTAGCTCAATGCTCTCTGGCTGTACTTTCTGACACACAGCTACAGGAAGCTGTTGGCACACGCGGGAATCTCTTCAGTCAGACCCATTCATTTGCTAGATGGACTTTCTATTTTATTTCCTGAGCACCACAGGTCACTTTCTTTCTTAACTATTGTTGTACTACTGTATAATATGAGTCACTATTTTTCCAGTCCATCTTAGCAGTTTATTTATTGCTTTTCCAGCCTCCACTAATAGTTTGCTCAACATTTTTCCAGGCTCTGCTAACCGTTGTCTTGCTATTATTCTGCCCTTTGTTTAAAACCTTGGTCCACAGTCTTCCTAGTTTCAGCACTCACTGCCTAGTCCTAAAGCACTGTCACGCATCTTAGATATTGTGGGGTAATACCCACTTAAAGATGCAAATTTTATTTTTAGACTTTAGCCATATGGCGGCTGCACTTACCTTAGAAAGAGGAGACACAGAGGGAAAGTGAGTAACCACTCCTCACGCTGCAATCTCTCTCCTCCATTCTCTCAGGATTTTGAGAACGCCTGCACACGTGCCACGCTTGTCTGCTGGGTCACTGCAGAGACACTGTGGGACCCAGCACCCTAACCACTGCACCACCTGCTGGCCCAAGGCCCCGATTTTTTTTTTCTTTTTTTTGGAGAGGTTTTTGCTATAGGGCGCATGTGCTCACCAGACAGACAGAGAGACAGAAAGCGAGAAATCACCCCCCAGGGGGGATGGTCATGCCGCAATCTCTTCTCCTCCATTCTCCTCTCAGGATCTGGGGCACACATGCACATGCGCCCGGTGTGAGTTTAAGCCACCGGGTCCGGGACGCGAACCACGGTCGACTACGTGGGAGTCCAGTGACATAGCCATTACGCTAACTGCTGGTCCCCCAAGACCCAAATTTTAATGTCAGTTCATTTTTGTTTATAACAAGCCACTCCAAAACATCATCCTTTAAAAGTGTAATTATTAGCAGGTCTACAATGCTGTATGTAGATTGCCAGTTCTGGCTGGATATGTGGATGTTCTTTGCTTGATCTCACCTAGACTAACTCATGGGACTACAGTTAGCTAGCAAGTCCCTTGGGGTCTGGTTGTCCATAGATTGCCACCCTTATACATAGGGTGAGTGGATGGCACAGCACAGGCAATGGGCGGGTTAGTCCAGGCTTATTTATGTGGTTGAGTTCCAAAACCAGAAAGTTTCAAAAGAAAAGGGTTGGGGTGTAATCACATTTCCAGTCTCTGCCTGTGTCACATGTGTTATTTTCTCATTGACTAAACGACTCACTTGGCCACACTGAGAGTCACTGTGGGAGGTGACTATTCAAGGGTATGGAAGCCGAGAGAGAGGGAAACAATCTGTCACAGCTGAGGACGCCTGAGCTTGGGTTTAAAGGACATATAGGACTTTACAGAGTGGCGACTGGGAAAGAACATCATTGCAAGAGAAGAAGTTATATTTGAAGCCACGGAGGAGTTAACGGCAGAACCTATTCTGAAAACATATGTTGTCTGCCCTTTCTTCGTATTGCCACCTTTCGCCTTTCGGTTCTGCATATTCCAAGCTTCAAAGGAAGAATTTAAGTTATTTTAATGTCATATTTGAATTCCAACCAACTTGCTTCCGCCAATGATGGCATCTTAAAAATCACGGAGAAAATATTAAACCACCACAATGTGGATAAATGACCTAATTTTCCTTTCGAACTTCAGAGCGTCACTGCTTTCTCAATATGGTGATGTTTGAAGACTTTAAGTCACAATCAACAAAGGATAAGATAAATCATTAATATTATTTGCACTCAAAGGCAATTCAGATTGGGTGGGGAGGGAGCACACAAAATAAGCAAACACACCTTGAAAAAGGGGACTGTCAGCTGTGAGGGACACCATAGCCACAGCTCGGTGCGGGGAACCAGTGAGGAGAGAAAGTTTATGGTGAGGGTCATTTTTACACAAGAAATGATTGAACCAGAATATTCCTTTTCTTACTGTGATTATATGCACAACTGTCCAACTCCAATGGTCTAAAATTGAAAGAAGCATTTGCTCCTACGGCCTAGCCACAGTGGTACAGGTGATAGCTACTGGTCTGTAATGCTGGAAGTTGCCTGGTTTACCTCAGGCCTGGCTTTTTAGTCGACCTGAATCCAGATACATGTACACCCAAGATCCCAACTGGCTAGAAGGCTGGGAAAGTGGCCGTGGTGTGAAACGTCTCTGTTGAGGGTCTCTCCTTTCCTCTCTTGCACACACGCTTTCTTTTAATAAAATTAACTTTACAAAGAAACATCTGCACCTTGATATATTTTATATTTGGTTTCAGGAGCAAAAACTAAAATTGCTACCAGGTTTATTTCATGTCCTACCGAAGTGTCAGTTTTTCAGCATTTTACCTCTCTGATCTGGAAGATGAAAATGGTTGCTCAGAGCTGTCGCAACCCAATCTTGTGCTTTGGCTCCCTCATGACCTCTGTGATAGAAGGAGAGTTCTCAGAAGAAGAATGTCATACATTTAAAAGTCAGTAAATTACTAGGCTGTTACTTCTGGAATCTTCCAAAATTATTATTATTTTTGATAGGCGTGTAG
>NW_006159559.1:2802612-2810881 GCF_000334495.1 Tupaia belangeri chinensis | reverse complement strand
TATTTCAGTTGAATTGGAGATTCAAAGTAGAGTCTAACCTATCATTTTATTCTGCCCAAAGAGCTGAAGGAGCTTTTTCCAAAGCTATAAAGCTGGTTAATTGCAGAGCTGAGATCCTAACCCTGCTCACACACCTTGGTGCCACGCTCTCTCTGCCTCATCATGCTGCCTCTGATCAAAATAAAGTTTATAGTACAAATAAATAACCACTTGGGGTTGGCTTTGGCCTGGTGGTTAAGGCAATTTGATACCACTTGGCTGACACTGTGGTTTGAGTCCTGGACTCGATGGCTTAACAATCACACCAGCATGTATGTATGTGTGCCCAAAATCCCAAAAGGAAGGCGAGATGGAGAAGGGATTGCGGCGTGATCAATGAACATGAGGCATGCTCTCTCTCTTTCTCTCCGGCCAGTGCACATGCCTTCTGGCAAAACTTTTAAAATAAATAAGTAATCGCTTTATAATTTGCCCCAAAGATAACTAAGTATTGATACTGGCATAAGTTCCAGATGCTTAGGATAGGATGATGAGCAAGATATAGTGCCTGCTTTTATTTAGCTTGAAGTGAGTTAAACTAATCACACAGTTGATGATTTTGGCATCTTGTAACTGTTTGCCTGTGCATTCATTCATTCACAAATATTTCATAAGTACCTAATATAGGCCATCCCTTTCTGAGGCACTAGGACTATGTCAGTGAATCAGAAAACAAAACAAAACAAAACCCTGATTTCATGGAGCTGATAATATTTATTTTTTAATGTAGCTTTTCTTTTTTTAAGAAAAAACAGTTATTTGTTTAATTTTACTTATTCATTTTTTTACTTTTAATTTGACAGAGAGAGATACACAAAGAGAGAAAGTGAGCAAGCATGCCACCAGACCAGGACTTGAACCATGGTCAGCCATGTGGGAATGTCCAGCGCCTTAAACACCATGCCAGCTGCTGGTCCCAAAATGTAGTTTTTCTTTTTTTCTTTTTGAGCTTTTTTTTTTTTTTTTTTTTTGGGTGCGTGTGCTTGCCAGACAGAGAGAGACAGAGAGACAGACAGTGAGAAATCACCCCCCAGGGGGCATGGCTACACCACAATCCCTTCTCCTCCATTCTTCTCTCGGGATTTTGGGCACGCGCGCACATGCGCCTGGCGTGAGTTTAAGCCACTGGGTCCGGGACTCGAACCGCGATTGACTACGTGGGAGTCCAGCAACATAGCCATTATGTTAACTGCTGGTCCCTTTCTTTATAAATAGATACATACATGTATTACAAAAAACCCCTATGGTATAATGTAAAAAGGCAGTTTCAAGTTATCAGTAGATTTTAACTTTAATCTTGATTTTGCCTTTTTTTAAAGTTTGCTATGGGGTGCATGAGTTCACCAGAGAAACAGAGAAAGTGAGAAATCACCCCTTCTCCAAAGGGGGATGGTCCTATCACAATCCCTTCTCCTCCATTCTCCTCTTAGAATTTTGGGCATGCAAACACCCTTGCCCTCTCAGCATGATTTTCAAACTGCTTGGTCAGGGACTTGAACCTCAACATAGTCAGCCATGTCCAACCATCTTTTTTCTTTTTTTAAGAGTTTTGTTTGTTTGTGTATGTGTTTGTGTTTTGCTGTAGGGCATGTGTGCTCTCCAGAGAGATAGAGGGATAGAAAGTGAGTAATCACCCCCCAGAGGGGATGACCACGCTGCAATCTCTTCTCCATTCTCCTCTCGGGATTTTGGGTATGCACGCACATGTTCCCAGCATGAGTTGTGAGTCGCCGGGTCTGAGATGTGAGCAGTGGTCAACTACGTGGGAGTCCAGAGATGTAATTACTATGCCATTACATCCCAGGATCCAGCCATCATAACATTCACGCCACCTGCTGGTCTTTGATTTTGCCTCTTAACAAATTTATTACTTTCCAAAATTTTTGTATCTTTCCTGGGTCCCAATGTTACTAGTCTGTAAAGCAAAAGGAATAGACTAAACCTGCTTATGCAACATGATGTACACTAGCTACATGTGGTTATAAGTTAAAATTTAAATTAAATGGATTTTTTAAAAAACTACTTTTTCCATTGCACTAGCCACGTGGCTAGTGGCTATATCAGTGAACAATTCCATCATCCCAGAAAGTTGTATTGGATAGCACCAGAATAAACAATGTCCAAGGAATATTCTTTTCTTAAAAAAGAATTATTTTATTTTATCTTATTTATTATTATTATTTTTAATTTGACCAGAGAGACAGAGAGAAAGAGAGAGGGGAAGTGGGAAAGCAAGCCGCCAGGTCCGAGATGTGAACTGCAATCGGCCATGTGGGAGTCCAGCGCCTTAACCACTGCCACCCGCCAGCCTCTCTCTAAGGAATATTCTAACTCCAAAAATCTCTTTGAATGTCCAGAAGACACTGAATTTTCTTGGTGGAAGTAGGTCTGGCTTCTGTGACTTGGGACATGTTTTCTTCTCCCCTTCTCTTCCTTTCTCTCTTCCTCCTCCTTTTTCTCCTTTTCAGTAACTGTTCACTTTCTGGCATAACCAGCTGTTCCAAGTTCATATTGTGCCTGTGTTTTGCAAGGTTCTTTCCTCCTCCAAAAGGTGGGTGGGACAGAGACAAGGCACTGGCTTCATGTTGTTTATTGACTGAGTTTGGTGGGCGCTCACAGAGCTCTTAGTAGGCTTGCAAAGCCCATCGCAGCACTCACAGGCACTTCCTCTTTGAGCTTGCAATGCATAAAGAGAATACTCACAGAATGTTTTCTTTGCTCTCGGAACTCAGCATGTGGAGCTGGGCCAAGCTGAACCAAGGCCAACCCAAGTCAAGGCCATCAGGGCTGAGCAGGCTGAAATAAGGCCAAGCTGAGCAGGGCTAGCTAGCAGAGCAGTGCTAGCTGACCAGGTGCTCCTTTCTCTTAAAGGGACTTTAGACAATAGTGGCTCATTGCCAAAATCAGACACACATGAGAATTACATTTAATGGCATAAAACAGCAAAGTCATTATTACTTTAACATCTGCACAAGTACACTACAACTAATAAACCGTTTACCCTGTGGCCTTCAAACATGGTAAGATGGGATGCAAGGGAGTCAGACCAAACCATCCTGTCTCCATTTGCAGTATAGCCTACCTTGCCTCAGCCCTAGAATCAACCACTCCCCCAAGAAATCCTGGTTCCTGTCTGTGGAGAATGAAATCAAGGACCAACATCCAAGCACTCTGTATGCTCGAAGTCACTGGGATGTGTTTGCTTTCAGGCCCTTCCACTGGCAGAATTCTTCCTGTTTTTTTATCCTCAACAGCATTTTTCTCCCATTTATTTATCAGCCATTTCTAGCTAGTTCTGATATTTTCTTTTTTTTTTCTTTTTTATTTTTTAATTTTTTAGCCTTTTGCCATAGGTTGTATGTGCTTGCTGCTAAGAGACAGAGAGAGAAAAAGTGGGATATCACCTTCCCACTTTGGGGGATGGTCACTCTGCATTCTCTTCTCCTCCAATATCCTCTCAAGATCTGGGGCATGCATGAACATACACTCAGCATGATTTCCAACCTTCTGGGTCCAGGACTCGAACCGCTGTCTGTGATGTGGGAGTCCAACACCTTAACCACTATGCCACCTGCTGGCCCGTACTTCTGCTATTTTCATCCTATTTGCCTCCTTTTCATATTGGTAAAACAGTGTTTTCTACCAGTTAACTCTCATTTCTAATTTGCTCTTCCTTTATAGATCCAAACTAGTTTCTCTACTGTTCTTTGGGAATCTGACTTATTTTTTTCTCCTTTCACTTTGGAACCTGTGCAGGAGAGTCAGTCAGGATTAGCCTTTTTCCTGTTCCAACTTTGTGGACTGAATCCTTTTATTTTAATTTGAGTTACTCATTAGGCCATTCATTCATCTATGGGTCAGGCTTTTTATCAGTTATAGACATTTATTAACACTATTCTATTTTTGAACATATTTAAACATTTTCACAATAAAAAGTTAAACTTAGAAACATCTAAAGTGTAAAAAACTGCATCTTATAATTTTGCCTGAGTTTGTCATCAGGATCTTTTACCCAGTGATAGCTATCTTACTATTGGTCGGAAGGTCAATAGAAATAATCTCATGTTACATGGTCCTTACTTCCCAGGTAACTTATGTAATGAGTTTTTATTTCTTCAAAGTAAGCATACGAACATTCTTTTTTATTTTTTGGAGAGGATTTGTTTTTGTTTTTGTTTTTGTTTTTGTTTTGCTATAGGGTGTGTGCGCTTGCCAGACAGACAGAGAGAGACAGACAGAAAGCGAGAAATCAGTCCCCAGGGGGAATGGCCATGCCACAATCCCTTCTCCTCCATTCTCTTCTCGGGATCTTGGGCACGCACGCACACACTCCAGGCATGAGTTTTAAGGCACCGGATCCGGGATGTGAACTGCAGTCAACTACATGGGAATCCAGCGACATAGCCATTACACTAACTGCTGGTCCCACAAATATTTTTAATTAATGGATTCTGTGGTTGAAATATCCTCAAATATATTATGTTCCCTTTCAAAACAATTTTTAAAAATTATGCTTATGTGATATATTTATACGATTGTGAAAAGCTGGGCTTTGGCCAGGGTTAGTGCTCTCTTTCTGTCTGCAGGACCCTGAGCACTCTCAACCTTTCGTGTATAGATGACCCGTGCCCTAACTGCGCTGCCTCTGTATTCCTCCCATCTCTGGAGCCAACCTTTCAGCAGCAAACTCTGCCTGCATTCTCTGACCCGTTACTCATTCCCCAGTGATGTCCTCTTTCTCTCACTATGTAACACTGAATTCAAGTAAAACTCATTTGACTCTCACAGCTAAACAATGTTCTGAAGTGTTTATATTAGTTTTCTCTCTTAGAAAATTCTTATTTATAATATCAATTTGCATAGTAAACACTTTCTGCCTTAATGGTTCCAAGAAAAGCAACAGCCCAGTCAGATCTGAATGATCATAAATCCTTAAATTAGCCATAATATACATGATAGTCTTCTATTCCAGCCTGATTAATTCCAAACTCCCTGCAATCAGGGTAACTTTTCTCCTGGAAGCATTTTAGCAAAAGTTTTGCATGCCAAATGAGATGTATATATGAATAATTGTCTCATAAAACACTAACATTTACTTAGGAAAAGGCATTCTCTGGACATCTAAGGTTTCCTGGATGAAGTAAGTTTGTGTGCTAGCAAGCTTATCTACTAATAATTGCAATCCCTTTTCTTCGAGTGCTCATTTAGTCCAAATGTAAATATTCCAAACATAATTATCCTTGGAAGGCTAAAGTATGGTAATGGTTGCTACAATCTGGGAACATTCCCAGTGGAATAGCTCCAGTTTTCTCATTTCTCCATTAATAGTCCTTATTCTTTTTTTCATGTTACAGATGTTCTTTGAAAACTTATACTGAATTATTTTTATAGCATATTAAGAGTTTAAATCTTTTGTTTTAATCATAACTTGGAAAATTTAACATCTCCTTCATTCACAAATTATTTTTATCATAAATTACTCAAATTATTATGAATCTAAAAGGTAAAAAAAATTACAGTTAGGTATTTTTTTTTCTTTAGAGGTTTTTGCCTTAGAGCTGTTCACTGGAGAGAAAAAAGAGAGACAGAGACAAAGACAGTGAGAGGGAAAGTGAGAAATCGCCCCCCCGAGGGAGGATGGCCGCACCTCAATCTCTTCTCCCCCATTCTCCTCCCAGGATATTGGGCACACGGCGTGAGTTTCAAGCCACTGGATCTAAAACTCCAATAGCAGTCGTCCATATGGGAGTTCAGCAATGTAACCACTAAGCTATCTACTGGCTCCTACATATTAATTTTAATAAAAATTAAAATGTGATCTACAAATATAATTCTGTATTTATCCAACAATCTTATTTATTGTCATGTAGTTTTGAAATGATCTATACAATATTGTAAAAATTTTAGTGGCAGATACTCCTTAAATCTGCTCATTAAAACCCAACATTTTTCATGTTTTTCTTCAGTTTATTGAAATATATATTAGATTACTCTATTTGGACACTTAGAAGTCTGTTATTGTGCATGTGGTCAGGGAGGAAATAGAAACTGATCATTGTTATCTGGTATGATTCTCACATAGGCAGAAAAGCATGAATTATTGAAAAAGTAAATATATATATTTTAAGTTTTTAGATGTACTTTAATCATAAAAGCAAACATATTCGTTATAGACAAATTAGAATGTATGTATTTTTTAAAACTACAAAAAAATTCCTGCAGTGCCATCATCCAAAGACAAAGGGTTCATGTTATCGCACATGTATAATAACTTTATAGTCAAATTTTTCTTCTTGAAAAGTGTTGTAATGGGACCAAGAGGTTGCATGGTGATTAAAGCACTGGACACTCCCACATGGCCGACCATGGTTTGAGTCCCAGAACTGGTGGCTTGCTTTCTCACTTTCCCTCTCTCTTTCTCTCTCTCTCTCTCTCTGTGTGTGTGTGTCTGGTCAAATTAAAATAAATGAATAAATAAGTTAAAAATTAAATAAAAATAATTTTGGAAAAAGAAAATTGTTATTGTATATTTACTTTTCCTATGAACATTCTTAATGCTGGTAAAAATTGAATCATATGGGGAACCAGCAGTTAGCATAATGGCTATGTCGCTGGACTCCCACGCAGTCGACTGCAGTTCGCGTCCTGGACCCAGTGGCTTAAAACTCATGCCAGGCACGTGTGCGTGCGTGCCCAAGAACCCGAGAGGAGAATGGAGGAGAAGGGATTGTGGCGTGACCATCCCCCCTGGGGGGTGATTTCTCGCTTTCTGTCTCTATGTCTCTCTCTGTCTGTCTGGCAAGCACACGTGCCCTATAGTGAAAAACCTCTCAAAAAAAAAAATGGAATCATATGCAATAGTCCCCTCCTGTTTCTCTTTCTGCAGTTTCAGTTATCCATAATCAATTGTAAGTTGAAAAAAATTCCAGAAATAATTAATTCATACGTTTAAACTGAATGCTTTTCTGAGTAGTGTGCTGAAAGCTTGTTCCCTCTCACTACAGAACAGAACCATCCCTTTGTCCAGCATATCCGTACCCTCGATGCTATCCTCCCGTTAGTCATGTGGTCGCTGTTTTGGTTATCAGATCAACTGCGGGAGCATTGCAGTGTGTATGTTCAGGTAAGTCTTATTTTATTAATGAAATAAGTAATACCCATTGCCCCAAAGGACAAGGAGTAGTAATGCTGGCATGTTATTATACTCATTTTATTTTATTATTAGTTATTGCTGTTAACCTCTGACTATTCCTAATTAATAAAAGTATCTTTATCATAGGTATGTTTATACAGAAAAAAACAATATATAGAGAGGGTCTGGTACTATCCACAGTTTCTAAGACCCCACGGGGAGGGGGGTCTTAGAACATGTCTGCAGGTAAGGGACAGTACTGTATCAAAATATATTTAACCACATTACTATTCATAGTATCTTCAATCTTCTTTTATAAATAATTTTGCATAAATTGTATATTTGTATTAATGTAAAACTATTTTCTCTTTTTAGGCATTTCTTCAGAGAAAAATTCCAAAACTGGATACAGCGATTTTAAGATCTTTTGATATATTATGAACAAAAAGTTTAAACCAATTTATATTCCTAAAAGGGGTGAGAATGCTTGCTGCATTACATTTTTCTCAGTATTCAGTATTTTTATTCTTCAAACATGGAATAATTAGAATAATTAGAGAGATGAAAGAGAAATCTACTTTATCTAATATTTTCATTTTTAATAATTTTCAAAGGTTTCTAATGATGATTCTTAAACTTTTGTTAACATGTTAATTTCTTTTAGGCAGAGATAAAAATATGAACAATTTAATATACAAGTGAAAAAACTAGTAGAACTATTAACAAATGTACACAGAACAATGTAACGTTGAGTGTTGAAGATGAATATAGGTATAACCTTGATTTGATTACTGCACACTATGCTTGCCCTAAAACAACATACTGTAGGCCACGAAAATAAACACTGATTAAATGTAAACTAGAAATCATAATCAGAAAATAAATACATTTAAAAATTACTAACAAAAAGAAAATTAAAACTGAAAAAAAATTCTCTTAGGCAATTCTCTGTTCATAACTTTTGTGCATATGTTTAAGGGAGACTTTGTACTTTTTTTTTTTTTGAGACTTTGTACTTTTTAAAAACTTTTTTCTTTTCCTTTTTTTTTTTTTTTAATTTTCTATAGGGTGTGCGCACTCATTGGAGAGAGACAGAGA